>NW_014581622.1:4794-5323 GCF_000485595.1 Priapulus caudatus
TCTCTCTCTCTCTCTCTCTCTCTCTCTCTCTCTCTCTCCTTCTCTCTCTCGCCCTACCGCCCTCTCTTTCTTTCTCTCGCCGCACTTTTACGCCGACCTGCATTCACCCGTATCCATTCTCCATCATTCATAAGAATATCAGCACGTACCTCACCGATACAGCTATTTAATACAGCGGCTCCACACACGGCATAATGACCACATGCACGGACGCGGAGGCCGACAACGCGCGCAAAACGGCCGCAGTGTTCGCGCCTCACTTCTTTGCGACGTCCATTTCTAGTTTTCGTCACGCGTTCACATAATGTACCTATTATGTACTGTAGTCACAAGACACCGTTCACGAACCGAAAGTAAAAACAAAACCAGATCTATGGCGTGTGTGCGTGCGCGTGTGCGTGTGTGTGTGTGTGTTTTCGTCGCCGAATGATCGATCTGGTTTCTAAGCAGTGACCCGATTATACAATTGAAAGTTTTGGAACAACGGGATGAGAGATACAGGAGAGAGAGAGAGAGAGAGAGAGAGAGA
>NW_014581622.1:9944-10210 GCF_000485595.1 Priapulus caudatus
ATAAAGAACGATATCCACATAGCAATAATAATAATAATAATAATGATAATATATATATATATATATATATATATTATATAAATAGATAAATAGATAGATGTATATATATATATATATATATAAATTATATGGATATAATTCCGGATGATTGATATTTTTAATGCTATTACAAACGTGGCTACTTCTGCACGCGTGTTTTCTTCGGCTCGGCGTACACATCGCTCCATCGAGAGAATAATCCATTATTAATATATATATATATATAT
>NW_014581623.1:0-290 GCF_000485595.1 Priapulus caudatus
GTGTGTGTGTGTGTGTGTGTGTGTGTGCGCGCGTGCTTGCGCGAGTGCGTGTGTGCTGCGTGCACGTATAGGTGCGCGCGTAGGTGCGCGCGTGCGTGCTTGTGCGTGCGCCTGCGCGGGCACGTGCGTGCTTGTGCGTGCGTGCGTGCATTCTACGCGCGAATTCGCGGTGCTACTTACTACGAGACTTCATTATTGTAATGCGGTCCCCGCGGACACGCCCGCACGGCCTTTGATGTCGAACCCACTCGGCCCCCGTATAGTAGTACTAACACACACACACACACACA
>NW_014581623.1:4525-5208 GCF_000485595.1 Priapulus caudatus
TATATATATATATATATATATATATATATATATATATATATATAACTCTTGATATATATATATATGCATTTCTATAGAATACATACATGTACGTAATACAGAATAGTCCGTAATAGTAATACATACATAATATATACTATATATGTATGTATTTCTATAGAATACATACATGTACACATATATATATATATATATATATATATGTATTTCTACTATAGAATACATACATGTACGTATATATATGTATGTATTTCTCTGGACGTGACGCTGGCAGCAGCGATTGACTGATGATGATGTCAGAGGACGGGTCCGCAAGTGAAAGCTTCTATCACGCAATGGCGCTATTAGCAGAAAAGCCGCGAGGGGCGCCATCGTCGTCTGTCTGTTCGCGTCGCAATGGTTTCTCTCGTATTTTTATCCCCTTGCGGTGAATTTTTTTCTCTCCTGCGCGCGTTCGCGTGCTCTTTTTTTAACTGTTAAATGATTGGCGATGTCAGGATGTCGGCTGTCGTTGGCGTGTGTTTACGATAAACTGCTGCTGCATCTGCCCTGAGCGTATATATATATGTGATACAGGATGTGCGTGCGATTCTGATGTGCGTGCTCGCAAACCGCGTATGTGTGTGTGTGTGTGTGTGTGTGTGTGTGTGTGTGTGTGTGTGTGTGTGTGTGTGTGTGTGTGT
>NW_014581624.1:0-1050 GCF_000485595.1 Priapulus caudatus
TGCGCATTGTGCGGCTTTAATAGTCTACCTGGTGCTGCTGTACATTAATAGTATGCCTGCTGCTAACCACAGCTTCGCACAGACTCAGACACATATCTCATCAGTATCTACGGGGATCTGTGTCTATATGGAGATCTGTGTCTACGGGGATCTGTGTCTATATGGAGATCTGTGTCTATATGGAGATCTGTGTCTATGGGGATCTGTGTCTATATGGAGATCTGTGTCTATGGGGATCTGTGTCTATATGGAGATCTGTGTCTATGGGGATCTGTGTCTATATGGAGATCTGTGTCTATGGGGATCTGTGTCTATATGGAGATCTGTGTCTATGGGGATCTGTGTCTATATGGAATCTGTGTCTATGGGGATCTGTGTCTATATGGAATCTGCGTCTATGGGGATCTGTGTCTATATGGAATCAGCATCTTTGGGGATCTCTGTCTATAGGGCATCTGCATCTATGGAGATATATGGGGATATATGCGGATATATGGTGGATCTATGTGGGGATCTATGGTGGATCTATGGTGGATATATGAGCGATACATGGGGATCTACGGGGATCTGCATCTATAGTCGTCTATGTTGGTCGCTGTGCGCGTGCAAACCATTCACGAATGAGAAATAAACGAAACGTCAAACTTGATTTCAACACTAACATTTACATCCCATCACTATCACGGAGGGAAAAAAGAGAGATGATGTTAGCATTCCTCATAAATTCAAAATTGAGCATGTTTAGATTCAATTACGGTAACTTACTACTACCGTGTATATACATACATACTATATATATCGTAGATAAAGAGTTGAGATATCAAAATAAAGAGTATATATATAGTTTATTTATAAAGAGTAGAGATATGAGTGTGTAATGGAAATAAACCGGTGTTCAGTATTGCACACTACATCAATGACAATACGTCACACTCACACACACACACGCACGCACGCACGCACGCACGCACTCACACGCACGCACGCACTCACACACACACGCATGCACGCACGCACGCACGCACGCACGCTCTCACACGCACGCACGCA
>NW_014581624.1:5542-6420 GCF_000485595.1 Priapulus caudatus
ACACACATCAACGATGAACCAACCACCGCAGAATGACAGCAAACTTACTGCGTGCGCGCGTCCATGCGATAAGATGAAATATTATACGACGAGAAAATGTTAGAGGGCGTACGTGTGTGTACACTGCGAATGTGAAATTCAACAAAATATCGAAAAATTGAATGCGAAGAAATGTGATATTATTTAACGCGATCGTTAAAAACATTGATAATTATTGTTGCAATTACAATTTTACTAGTGCAAATGAAATAGTAGTGGTAACTGATGTGACCCTGAACACGGCAACGTTACCGCTAATAATTTTCCATGTTATAACCCGACTGGAATTCACAGTATAGAACCAAGCATTTCTGATTTGAATAATCACCGACTAGCGGGGAGCGGCAAATATCCTCGCTAAACGTAGCAGTAGCATAATATCTGCATCCGCCTTTATTACGTAGCAGCCTCCTATCTATAGCATCAGTAATCACGCATATATAATCTCCACTCCCCTCACCGCAATGTTTTACCAGGATTAGCTAGCTATATCAGTGCACGTATACACATCGCTCTCTCACACACACACGCACGCACACACGCACGCACACACACACACACACACACACACACACACACACACGCACACACACACGCACACACACACACACACACACACGGTTCACATTATATGTTCACGGCCTCGCGTGTGTCGCTTGCAGCCAGCCAGCTAAGGAGAGCTAAGCTGGGTTTTTACACGGCTGGCTGGCTGGCTGGCTTCAGTGTGGTGGGTTTTACGCTGCTAGAAAGTACCGCCTGGAGCCGTCTCTCTCTCTGTCTCTGTCTCTGTCTCTGTCTCTGTCTCTCTCCGTCTCCGTCTCCGTCTCCGTCTCCGTCTC
>NW_014581624.1:7503-9530 GCF_000485595.1 Priapulus caudatus
CTCTCTCTCTCTCTCTCTCTCTCTCCCCCCTTCCTCTCTCTCTCTCTCTGTTGTGTCACCAGCAACCTCGCCCCTCAAGCTAGAACGAGCATCCCCCATGCCATCCCCCCTTCTCATCCCCCATCCACCCTGCCATCCCCCCTTCTCATCCCCTATCCCTATCCCCACCTCATCCGCCACCCTTATCCTCATCCCCCACCCTATCTCCCATCCCAACCGCCATCCCCACCCCCACCCCATCACCATCTCCCCATCCCCCACCGCCTGCACTGCCCATGTTCACACACGTTTACATGTATAAGTAACTATAATTATTGTCTGTCAGGCGTGACTGTTCGATCAGCTCTGATAGTTACATCCCCGCTACAGCTCTCACACGTATATACTTACTGTTACGCAACCATATAGTACTTACTCGTATACATACACACACGCACACGCACACGCACACGCACACGCACACACACACACGCCCGCACGCACGCGCGTACGCAAGCACACATATACACACTAAGCTACGTAAGCGATAAAGATGTAAGCGTAGTGCGCTTCATGGTTGGACCCACCGCGCAGGTGTTTGCTAATATCAGCTATAACACAGACACGACTACAGCTCTTGGCACACAAACATGGCAGCCCAACCATTTTATTTACTCAGAACATTGCGCAAACATTGATGCTTAATTACTGTCATCACATTAGCAATGCATCGTTGAGTGCACGTATACGGACTAGTGTTGGGTAGATGCTTGCACTAGATAGTCTNACTGCCGCTGCTGCTGCTGCTGCTGCCGCCGCTGCTGCTGCCGCTGCTACTTCCCCTGCCGCCGCTGGTCTGTGTGTGTGCTGCGCACGCGTGTTACCGTGTACGTGCGTGCGTGTCCGCCTGCACCTCTCTGCTGTGAACTAGTAGTATAATGTGGAAGGTACCACCAGTCAGTGTGCGTGTGTGCGTGTATATGTGCGCCTGCGTTTCATCTTTCCTGCCTTTACGCAATACATCTGTGTGAGGTGCAGGTACCGAGTGCACGATCTCATATCGAGTGATCGAATATCGAGTATCAAGTGATTGAACATCGATTGAACATCGAGCGATACATCCGTGTATAATACGTACGTAGACCTCCAATCGCTAAACTTGTGCGTGGAAGCAGACGATAGTGTGAGTGTATGACGACTCTCCACTCGCTACCAACTTTTATATAAAGAGAGGCATCTTTAGTGTGTGCGTGTGTGTGTACGTACCTCTACGCGGTGAGATTTTACGTAGACGAGGTAACGTTAGTGCATACGTACCCAGTTTAACGCGATAAGCTTGTACGTGTGGAAGGTGGGGTCATTAGCGCGCGCGTGTGTGTGTCCTACCACGCGGCAACCAACAGCGTTAAAACTAAAAACACAAACCTAGCTGAACACGGAAGGTACGGAAAGAAGGAGAACAAGAGGGAGGTAAAGGAGTAAGGAAGTACAACTATCTGATGCTGGTAATAGTGGGATGTAAGCGGAAGGACGGCAACAAGGAAGGAAGAAGGAAGGAAGCAAAGTAGAAAGAAGGAAGAGAGGAAGAGGTTGGCTGCAAGGTAGGCTGCAATCATTGCAGGCCGCAAAATTGCAGGCGGGAAAATTGCAAGCAAGACAATTGCAAACAGGACAATTGCAAGCAAGACAATTGCAAGCAAGACAATTGCAAGCAAGAAAATTGCACGCAAGACAATTAGAGGCGAGACAATCAGGCGCAGCGGAGGTGGAGAATTGCTTGCATAACAATCACAAACAATTGCAAGCAGCAAAAATAGCACACGCGGGCGGGCTCTCGTTAATTGCAGTGAATTGCAGAACGCGCGAAAAATTGCAAGCGCAAAAAATTGCAAGCGGGAGAATTGCAAGCGTCGGGGCAAATATTGCAACTTCTAACTTCGCAGACGAAAATAAATTAGTAAATTCGAGATTGGAATCGCCGTTCATTGCCTGTGTACGACGACGACGACGATGACGACGATGACGACGACGATACCCGTATAAACTAA
>NW_014581624.1:12114-14242 GCF_000485595.1 Priapulus caudatus
TATCCTCCCGCTCTCTCTCTCTTTCTCTCCTTTTTATCCTCCCGCGCTCTCTCTCTTTCTCTTTCTCTCTTTCTCGCGCTCTCTCTCTTTCTCGCTCTCTCTTTCTCTCTCGCTCTCTCTCTCTCTATCTCCCCCTCTCTCTCGTTCTCGTTAATCTATCTATTTTGGTCCAGTATTTTGATCCAGTATTTTGGTCCAGTATTTTGGTCTACTATTTTGGTCTAGTATTTTGGTCTAGTATTTTAGTCTAGTATTTTAGTCTAGTATTTTGGTCTAGTATTTTAGTCTAGTATTTTGGTCTAGTATTTTAGTCTAGTATTTTGGTCTATCTATCTCTCTATATATGACCGGAGACCATTCGTTCTCCTCCTCCAATCTTTTCTCTCGTGGCGTAACATTAAAGTTACAAAGCAAATAACAATCATGGATAATAATAAACAATAATAATAACAATCATTGATGATAATAAACAATAAGAATAACAATCATTGATGATAATAAACAATAATAATAACAATCGTGGATGATAATAAACAATAATAATAACAATCATTGATGATAATAAACAATAATAATAACAATCATTGATGATAATAAACAATAATAATAACAATTATTGATGATAATAACAATCATTGATGATAATAAACAATAATAATAACAATCATTGATAATGATGAACAATAATAATAACAATCATTGATAATGATGAACAATAATAATAACAATAATCGAATTAATAATCAGAGTGACATCACGGTGACATCGCGGTGACGTCACGGTGACATCACGGTGACATCACGGTGACATCACGGTGACATCACGGTGACATCACGGTGACATCACGGTGACATCACGGTGACATCACGCTGACATCACGGTGACAACACGGTGACGTACGCTGACATCACGGTGACATCACGCTGACATCATGGTGACATTAAGTTGACATCACGGTGACGTCACGGTGACGTTACGGTGACATCACGGTGACATGACGGTGACGTCACGGTGACGTCACGGTGACGTCACGGTGACATGACGGTGACATCACGGTGTCATCACGGTGACATGACGGTGACGTCACGGTGACATCACGCTGATAAGCGGTATGCGTACATACATACAGACTGCGTTCGTCTGCAAACGTCCATGCATGAGCAAGAATACAGACGAGTGAGCGATGACTGATTATGATCGCATTTAGATATCGGAAATTATCAGCGGCCACCGCAAATCAATCAATCTTATCGATTAGGTACATTGCCGCGGTAGAAGCGGATTTACATGTAGAGTGGATATCTATAGCAAGAGAGAGAGAGGGGCAGAGAAACGAGAGACAGGAAGAGAGACAGAGAGACAGGGTGAGAGAGAGACAGGGGACAGAGAACGAGAGACAGGAAGAGAGCGGGAGAAAGAGATGGAGAGGGCGAGAAAGAGAGCAAAGGAAGGAAGGAGACATAAGGACAGTGAAAGGAGAGAACTGAGAGCTAGCGATTGAAAGGAAGAGACGGATAGAGAGGGAAAAAGCGCGCGAGAGAGAGAGAGAGAGAGAGAGAGAGAGAGAGAGAGAGAGAGATAGCGAGAAAGAGAGAGAGGGACAGACAGACAGACAGACACAGAGAGAGGGAGAGAGCGGGAGGTTGAAAGAGAGAGAGAGAGGAATAACTCGTCTGACAGCATGGGATCCGCTAGTACATCACTAGTAGATTTGTGTCTATCCAGCCGAGAGACATAAATTGCATCCGACCTTCTTATTCGCGCACGCGCCACCAGGGGGGGTGCGCACAAATCCCGTCTCTCTCCCCGTGGGAGTGGCGGTAGGGCGTAGAGTTTACTGAAAGAGTAAACGTACATCCATGGACAAATATGAAATATAATAAAAACATGATTAAACAAAAGGCGTTCAATGGTCGCGCGTAAATTTTGTCTCGTCGTCGTCATTGTTTTTCTTGTTGTCGTTGTTGGATGAAATTTTACGGTAGATATAAGAGCACGAGGAAGAAGGATGAGAGAGAGACAAAGAGAGAGAGAGGGAGGGAGAGAGCGAGAGAGAGAGAGAGAGACAAAGAGATAGAGAGAGAGGCGTGAGAGAGAGAGGAGGGGGAGTGAGAGAGAGAGAGACAAA
>NW_014581624.1:18100-18469 GCF_000485595.1 Priapulus caudatus
TATATAGCTTACTGTAGTTAGTCGAGCATATCGTCTGGCTGGTGTTAGCTGTCATTCTTTACACCAACAATCAAAGTCGAAAATTACTCAAACCACGTCTCAAGTTGTGATTGAAAGCGAGATCCAATTCGACTTTAAATCGACGCGGGGAAGTGAAGGGGAAATCTAATGACCATTAGGAGAAATAGCTCGTTTTTAGCGACTCTAAGTAGTTTTCTCGTTAAGTTTGCTAATAAATGACGTCACAGCTCGCGTGACGTCATTTCCTGCTCGAGTTCGTTGCTCGCTCTGGCGGTTGAAATGTAGATCGTGCGTTTTGACGCCAATGCGTGATGGATAATGATTGTGGGGGTGCTCTCTCTCTCTCTC
>NW_014581625.1:0-2772 GCF_000485595.1 Priapulus caudatus
CACATACAACACACACACACACACAAACTCACATGTATACAGACACACATACAACACACACGCAAACTCACATGTATACAGACACACATACAACACACCCGCACACACACAAACTCACATGTATACAGACACACATACAACACACACACACGCAAACTCACATGTATACAGACACACATACAACACACACACACGCAAACTCGCACGTATTCAGACACGCGCATGTATAGATTGTAGAAAAAATACAAACACAGAAACAGATACACGAATATATAAATTCTAGACACATACCCCCCCCAACACACACACACACACACACACACACACACACACACACACACACACACACACACACACACACACACACACNAGAAAAGAGAAATAGAGACGTAAGCAAAAGACTTTTCGTACGGTTATAAATATAGCATGTAGGTTCTAAATATTCTATTTTTTCGCACTATATGTGGGTTCTATTGTTCCAACCGTACGTGCGTTCCATTGTGTAAATCCATCATTTCGATTCCATCACGTTTGTTTTGCCACGCGCACAGAGAGCGGCCGTCAGTGTACACACACACAAACTCACAGGTATACAGACACACATACAACACACACACACGCAAACTCACATGTATACAGACACACATACAACACACACGCAAACTCACATGTATACAGACACACATACAACGCACACGTGACGCGGCGCACGCATATGCACTCAACATGGATACAGACACACCCATACAACACACACACAGACACACAACAACACACAGCACACACTCACCAACACACCCACACACACACACACACACAACACACACACATGTATACAGACCGACACATGACACACACACACACGACACACACAACACACATGTATCAGACACACATACAACACACACACACACACACACACTACACACACCACACACACAGCACATGTATACAGACACCAGCATTACAAACACACACGCACACGCAAACTCACAGTGTATTGAAGGCAGCACACACATAACAACACACATACACGCAAACTCACATGTATACAGACACACATAACAACACACACACCACACACCACACACACACACACACCCAAAAACACACACAACCCATTGTATACAGCACACACAATACAACAGTCACACACACAGCGCGCAAACTCACATGTATACAGACACACATACAACCACACGATACACGCAAACTCGCACGTATTCAGACACTGCGCATTGTATAGTATTTAGAAAAATACAAACAGCAGAACAGATACAACGAATATAAAGATTCTATGACACATACCCTACCCCCAACACACACACACACACACACACACACACACAGCACACACAAACAACACGCACACAACACACACAGCACACACACACTACACATCACACACACACACACACACACACACGCCCACACCATACCCCTCCCCCCCCACCAACCACACATACACACACTCACGCATCTCTCCTACACGCTCTACAGATTTATGAGGCAGATGGTAAATCATTAATAGACCCCGGTATTGCTGCATGCATGCAGGCGGTCGTACATGCACGGACACCGAGATACGGCCAGCCAACATGCTGCGTATATTTCATCATCGCCAGTAAAGAGAGAGAGCGCTCTCGATTTTACATTAATTAATAGATTTTAGAGCGCGGCGGCTGCTAGCAAAGCTGGTTGTAATGACAGTTTGAGCGGGGCGGGAAGCGCGTGAATGAAGAAGAATTATCTCACCAGACCATTATAATGAGATCGAAACATTCTCATTTCTCCCCCTCCTCCCTCCCCCAGCCCATCGATCCACGTGATGAGAGAGAGAAGAGGAGATGGGGGAGATAGAGAGAGTGAGAGAGATAGAGAGAGAGAGAGAGAGAGAGGGATGAATGGAGAAAGAGAGGGGGAGAAAGCGAGAGAGAAAGCGAGAGGGGGGAAGAAAAAGAGAGAATAGAGAGAGTGGAACAGTTATATATATATTATATATATAGTACTATAATATATAATATATTATAATATATAGTATATATAGAGTGAGAGAGAGCAGGCAAGGGGAACCGCGAGAATAAAGAGGATCGCCCGATCGTTTGTGGCATGTTTTACATGTAAGTGCGCACATATCCGCTCCATTCCTCATCCTCTCTCCTCCTCCCGTCCTCCTCCCATCAGCCCTCCTCCTCCTCCTGCTTTTCCCTCCTCCTCTCCCTCCTCCTCCTTCGTCTTCTCCTCTGTCTCCTCCTCGGCCATCCTCATTCCCCGTCCTCCTCCTTCTCCTCCTTCTTTCTTTTCCCTCTTCTGCCCGTCTCCTTCCATCTGCTCTTTCATCTTTCTCCTTCTCGTTCCTCCCCGTCATCCTCCACCTGCGCTCCTCATCCTCCTCATCCTCATCCTCCTCTTCCTCATCCTCCTCCTCCTCCTCCTCCTCCTCCTCCTTCTCCACCCTTTCCCCGCTACATGCTATATAGGTAACGACATTGCGTTCAGTCCACACGCGTCATTGTGGTTCGTCTCTCTCTCCTATGCAGACGAAATCTTTTCTGTGAGAAGTCAGATTATCAGATACGCAGCAGCAGCAGCAGCAGCGCACACGCACAATGCAGCGTCCGCTACTGCGCATGCGCGACATCGCTTCGCATTCAGGGGCCTCTATCTCCTGCCTTTATATTATCCTGGCCCCCACCACTCTATTATGCGCGTCGTGTATATATATGTATATATATATATGTATATATATATATATATACGATAATAATAAGG
>NW_014581625.1:3603-6716 GCF_000485595.1 Priapulus caudatus
AGTTTGTGGCTCTTGACGCACGTGCATTGACGTACGAGACCGTTGAAAGCACAGGCACTTGGAACGTCTCAGTAAAAAATAAATATTGACACAATTTTTCACAATGATTGATCGCCTATGTCACAGTGTGCGCCTATCTTAATAGGTGAACGTATGTGAAACATATACGGTTAGTACTTGACTAACTGACACCACTAAATTGATAAAATGTTCCATGCACCTTAAGAAATTCTGAGAAATTACGAGGTTATCATCACCTAAGTTTTCAGACGTAGAAGGAGAGGAAATCACGAGCCGTAAATAAAAATTTCCAAGTTACGTCGCCGTCTTGTTTTGCTGACTCGTAGTCGTCGTTCATTGGATGAGGCTGGACGGTTACGCAATTTTGACAGTGACGTCATTCCAACCTATGTCGTGCAGTGTGCTGTGTTTTGCTGAAATGTTCAATGAATGACGCACTCGTTCACTTCTGACAGCGAGTGAAAAATGCGGGAAATTTTCCTCTTCCATGCGAAATGCATCGACCGGGCATTTCATTATTTACGAAAAGTAAATAGGCTGGCAAAAGACAGTAGGTACAGGAACTGGTGACGTCGGTGACGCCCAATTTATGCCCATCAACGAAGAAGGCGGGGCTTATTCTGATTACGGAGATGCCAAAATGCAACAGAAAGACGTAGCGCAGTGCGCTAAACAGCGTGTTATTTTCGTATTTGTGCCAAACTCTATCATAGGAAACCGTTATAGCCTACCAGAATGCCCTAGTTCCTGAGATCGGCGATTTGGTGGTGCTATGGGTCCCCATCTTTAAAAATATCAGTGTCTGGTGCGTCGTAGACTGTGATTGGAAAGACACAAAGTGTCAATCCTCTCATACGTCAAGCTCTCTCATTTTCTCTCTCTGTCTGTCTGTCTCTCTCTTCTCTCTCTCTCTCTCTCCTCTCTCTCTCTCTCTCTCTCTCTTCTTCTCTCTTTCTCTCTCTCTCTTTCTCTTTCTCCTCTCTCTCTCTTCTTTCTCTCTCTCTCTCATCTCGCTCTCTTGTCTGTCTCGCTCTCGCCCCTCTCTCATCACTCTTCTCTCGCTCTCTTGTCCGTCTTCCCCTTCTCTCTCGCTTCTCTCTCTCTCTTTCTCTCTCCGCCCTCCCTCTATCTATACATCTATCTATAATAGCTTTCTCTCTCTCGCATGCTTGCCTTTTCACGCGGCTTCCTCCGACGTCGCCATTGTTGAAGTGCAGCGAGACGGTCGCGCCATGAATGTAGTGCATCGCATTCGGCTCTTTGTAAGAAATTCGATAAATGTATAGTTGTCAACAGATGAGGAAGCGATCACACCGCGCGCCAGCGAAGCAAAGGGGAGGAAGAGGAGGGGGCAGGGAGAGAGAGGGGAAGGGCAGGGAGAGGAGTATAGCCGAAGAGAGAATAGAACGAGAGACGACTCACACGCCGCCAGCGACCAACAGCGGGGGAGTGGGGAGGGAGGCAGTAAGAAGAGATATAGCTTGAGAGGAAAGTAGGAGGAGGCAAAAAGGAGGAGAAATGAGGAAGAACAGGGGGAGCCGTGGTGAGAAGAAGAAATGAGAAAAAAACAACAACAACGACAGCATCAAGCAGGAGCGAGCAGCAGCAGCAGCAGCAAGTGCAGCGTAGCAACAGTAGCAGCAAAGCAGGGCACAGCAAGCAGCAGTACAGCAGCAAAGCAGCAGCAGAAGCAGTCAAGGCAGCAGCAGCAGCACGCAAGCAGCAGTCAGCAGCAACAGCAGCCAGCAGAAAACAGCAGCAGCACAAATAGTATAGCACAAACCAAGCAGTAGCAGCACGCAGTAAGGCAACCCTAGTAGCCACGCAATAGCAGCACACAGTCAGTCATTACAGCACCACAGTAGCAGCAGCAGCAGCAGCACAGTACAAACAGCAGCAACAGTAAGCAGCAGTCAGCAGCAGCATCAATAGAACAGTTAGGCAAAAATCGAGAGCATCGAAAAAGAAGAAAAAAAGAAAATGATTTCCTGCGTTTGAGTTCGCGCTCGGCGCCGTCGCCGCTCCGTCAAAAAGCCACAACATCAAGCTTCGCAGCTTCAACTCCCGCTCCTTTGATCTCTCTCGTCGCTCTCACGGGCGGCAGCACCCCCGTCTGCTCCCGTACACCCATGGAACGAGCAGCCGATAGCAGAAGCAGACGAGTTTAGCTTGCGTCCGTTATTAGATATTACATCCTCGATACTGCCTTGGTGGTGACGGTGTCGGTTGGTCCGTCCGGGCGGGGAATTAGATCATTGCTGTAATCCGCAAACTGATTATCCACGTTTGTCGTTCGGTAACTGTATGTATTTTTCATAAAGATCTGAATAAATAATGAGGTGTTGATATGAGTGTCACTCAAACGTTAAATATTCATATATATCGTGATTATAGCCGTATATATATATATGGTAGGATATTTCGATATTATTAGGCCTAATAACGAAGACAAAGGAGAGAGGGAAGACATTATTTTAAGCTTGTAATGTAAGCACACATACATATGCCCGCACGCACACGCACACACACATACACACACACACACAGTCCCACACACACACACACACACACACACAGCACACACACACACACACACACACACACACACAAGCACCACGACCCACCACCACACGACACACACACCCACACACACACAATCGCACACATCGCACTACACGCAACACAGGCACGCACAGCACTAAACAAAACACACACTACACACACACTCACCACACACACAACCACACACACACAACACACACACTCACACACCCATGCCCACGACGTTACACATAAATACACACCCCACACACACACAACTCCTCTTCTCTCTCTCTCTCTCTCTCTCTCTCTCTCCTCCTCTCTCTCCCCCCCCCTCTCTCTCTTCTCTCTCCTCTCTCTCTCTCTCGCTCTTTCTTTCTCCCACATCTCTGGACGGTAGAGAAAAGAGGGGGGACATACTAAGATTCATCTCTCTTCCTCTCTCTCTCTTTCAACTTCTCTCTCTCTCTCCTCTATCTTGTATCTCTACGCCGGCTCTCTCTTACTCTCTCTCATCTCATCTCTCTCTCTCTCTCTCTCTGCTCTCTCTT
>NW_014581625.1:6813-10190 GCF_000485595.1 Priapulus caudatus
CTCTCTATCTCCTTCTCTGTATCTATATCGCTCATTACATTCTCCCCCTCTATCTTCCTCTCTATCTCCTTCTCTGTATCTCCACCGCTCTCTCTCTCTCTCTTTCCGAACCTCTTTCTCATCTCTACCCATTATTCTTCCTTTGAATCGTGGCGTAATTGCCTGCAAGCTAGTTAGTATTTCTTTTCAATTTATTCTTTATTGCGCCCCGCCCACAGCACCGCGGTGAAATACTGGCAATGACAAACCTATTAAAACGGAATGATTAAATTCACATTAATTTAAAATAAAGAAAGGAAAAACGAACGGCGCTTTTCTCGATGCGCAAAAAAAGAAAAAGAAAAAAAGAAAAAAAGCCCTTCCCGTAAACAACACCGTAAGCGACGTAAGTGCGCGATCTCGCGAGAGCGCGAGAAACGCAGCGATAGCAGACGATCGCAAGAGGAAATTCAGCGAGTCCTATAGTCCGTCAACTTTATTTGGCCTTCGTTTCAAGCTCGCATCTTGTTGCTAGCCTCTCCCATCGTCGACAGAAACTGCACACCTAACTACGGTAAGGCAATTCCTCTTTTATAATTACATACGAGATCGTGTGACGGTTCCACATTCGCCTATTGAAGTGACTACGTTCTCATTTTCGATCGAAGCATCGACACACGGCTCTCTCCTGAGACCTCCCCGCCGCTTTCCGCCGCTTTCCGTCGATGGTTCACGTTACTGTTGTCGTTGGCTCGATCGGTAGAGTACGCCGTAATTTTTAAGAGCAGTGCAGCAACTAGTAGCAGTCGATATGGCTGCTATTAGCCTGTTACGGTTACCTGAACGTTTAATCGCAGGCGTTCGTGCTACGGTCGTTTATGTCGCATGTCGACAGCTGCTTAGGTGCTGTGTAGTCCGTGTGCCGACATCTGCTTATAGTCCGTGTGAGCTCAGGTGCTGCAACTATGGTCTGTCTCCCTCCGTGTGCGCTTGTATATTTCTCCTTGCCAACAGTGAGTCTCTAGTTCCGAGAAAGATTGCACGAATAATGCGAAATCCATCATGGCATTTTAAAACTGCGGGGTTCTCAACAATGTAGCTCTAGAACTATAGCCTTTCTACTGCTTTTACTATAGCCTTTTTACTATAGCCTACTTTAGTTTACTATAGCCTATTTTACATTAGCTACATTTTTAATTAGTACATTAGCCTATTTTACTATCGCCTACTATAGCCTTTTTACTATAGCCTACTATAGCCTTTTTACTATAGCCTTTTTACTATAGCCCTTCTATAGTTCTAGAGCTATCAACAATGTCTCAACATATGGTCTCAACAATGCGTCAAACACAAACAATCGCCATATTGTCTCGTGTTGTTGCTCTGTTAGCCGGTGCGCTCGCACGCGTGTGTTGGGAGAGAATCGAATGCGGGCCCCCACAATTCGTTATGTATTCACCGCGGCTGACAGCTATTGTTTTGTGAGGGGAAAAGCGAATATTTACATAATTTAGCAACTCGGCGGTTTTGTAAGCAAGTGGAGCTAATTAGTAGGCGTGGCTGATGGGTAATTAGGACCGGATGCCGGCGTTGTCGCCACGATCGAACGTATGACGATAAACAAAGACCAGAAAAACGCGAGGAAGTGTCGTTTTTCCAGCCAATATGCATGTGACAGGCTTTGCGTGTGTAGCTGTGTGTGTGCACACGTGTCTTCGTGTGTACAAGGCTGCGAGTATGCGCAATGTGTACATGTAGTTATATGCGTGCGTGCGCACGTTTGTCTACATGCTTTCATGAGCGCACATATACATGTGTACGTGTGTCTGTTTAGAGAGTGTGCACGTTCGCGTGTGTGTGTCGTATCGTACGAGTCTTCGTACATACTCGTGTCAGTATATATACATATTATCAAGAGCGTATAAAGAAGGGTATAAAGAAATCCTTCTTTATACGCTCTTGATATTATCAGGGGTTAATAATGACAAATTATTTCACACTATTTAATGACCAATTATTTCACATTATTTAATGACAAATTATTTGTCATTACTAACCCCCTGATATTGCGTTCACACGTATAGCACACAATAGAAGAAGTAGATAATAGGGAATCTGATATTATGTGATACACATCTGATACATCTGATACAATCTGATACAATCTGATACACATCTGATATTATGTGATACACATCTAATACATCTGATACAATCTGATACACATCTGATATTATGTGTGCCTGTACATTCGTGTGCGTGTGTATACGTGCGAGTACGTATACATGTGCATGCGCATCCGCTTGCACATTCTTGTATGTCTCCCGTCGTGTAATCGATTCGTTGCTGTTTCACGTAATAACTTATCCGGCTATACACGCACGCACGCACACACGCACGCACGCACACACGCACACACACGCACGCACACACACACACACACACACACACACACACAACACACACGCACGCACGCACGCCTGCAGAGCAGTTTCCCTTCCTCTCGCTTCTCTCTCTCTCTCTACCTCGTGCAGCCTCAGCCTTGCAAAAGACATAAACGGCACACGGCCACAGCAACCGTGCACTTTACCGGTTATCGTTTTTTTTCTCCCTCAGCATCAGCCCTGCCGCAGAGAGAGAGAGAGAGAGAGAGACGGTATTGATTTTTTAAAGCAAAAAAGATGTTATCATTTGTTGTCGTAAATGCTAGGCATTGTTACTGCCGTGCTCACGTGACATGCGACTATATCTGTATAGCAGCTATAGTAGGTTATGTTTTATTAATGTCATAATAAATTAATGCGGCAGCGGCATTCCGCTTCTCTGTCTCTCTTCTCTCTTTCTCCGCCTCTTCCTATCTCTCTCTATCTCGTGCGCGCGCTCTCTCTCTTTTTCTCATTAGCTTTCTCTCTCTCTCTCTCTCTCTCTCCCTCGCTCTCTCTCTCTCTGTCTCTTTCTCTCTCTCTCTTCCTCTCTCTCTCTCTCTGTCTCTCACTCTCTCCCTCTCGCTTGCTCTCTCTCTCTCTCTCGCTTGCTCTCTCTCTCTCTCGCGCTCTCTCTCTCTCCCTCTCTGTATCTCTGTCTCTCCCTCTCTCTCTCTCTCTCCCTCCCTCTCTCTCTCGCTCTCTCTCTCTCTCTCCCTCTCTGTCTCTCGCGTGCTCGATCTCTCTTCCTTTCTCTATCTCTTCCCTCTTTCTCTGCCTCTTTCTCTCTTTCTCTCTCTTTCTCCCCCTCTCTCATTCTCCTCCTCTCTCTCCCCATCTCTCTCACTCCTCCCTCCTCTCTCTGATCTCCCTCTTAGCTCGCTCATCCGGTTCTGTGTCCGCGGTATTGTGACGTAGGTAGCGATGAAGTCGGCCCCTAGGCGGTTACCGCCAGTCGGTCGTGAACTAGTTCAC
>NW_014581626.1:0-10183 GCF_000485595.1 Priapulus caudatus
CTCTCGTCTCTTCTCTCTCTCTCCTCTTGTCTCTCTCTCTTCTCTGTCTCTCTCTTCTCTCTCTCTCTCTCTCTCTCTTTCTCTCTCTTTTTCTCTCTGTCTCTCTCTGTGTCTCTCTCCTTCTCTCTCTCTCTTTCTCTCACTCTCTACCGCGTGCACGCGTTCTCTCACCATTTCCCACCATGCCCATCTCTCACTTTCACCCATGCTATTACACTGCGTTTATACTATAANGGCTTCACATACATTCTACTTCAATAACCTAACACAGAGTAACGTTAAAACATGCGTAACATTTGGTGCCGAGAGAGTCGCTAGTTCCTGTTGGTTATCGCGAGCATATCCCACGGTGCTTGCTACTATACGATCATTGTGCCGCTAGCATCGTGTCATCATCACCCTTACGTTTTCATCCACCGCTTGAGACAGACGATCTCATAACACCGCCGTACGATACGCCTGGTAGATAAAGCTGACCTTTTGCCGGTATTAGACTGAAGAGATTAAGTTATTTACTATCATATTACTGCTTCTCATTCATTACTGTCAAAGAGTCATTAGCCATTAGAGTGCCGGTGTCATTAGAGAGGTGCGCAGTTTGCACACATTAATTACACAGTCAGGGCCACATGTCCAGTCGCCCTCGATGAATCAGTCAACTGTTTCATGGTGGCTCGACGATTACGCCCATTACGGCCAAGCCATTACGGCCATACGGCCATAACGGACGAGGCGGCCATTACAACGCTTAAGCGGACGCGCTTTCTCGGTTGCTTCTGACGCGCCTGCGTCCAAGTCACCTCATAACTTATCACTCGTCCCCACCACCTCACCACCGCTCGGCAGTATGGCCTCACAACCCATACACCAAGTGGTACTGTCTTCACCCGACGTTGAGGCCTCACAACCCTCACACCGAGTAGGCCTCACGCTCATTATGCTTCATCACGACCCTCATCACCCTAACGCACGACCACACCCACAAGGACAAACCCCCTTCGTGTGGTCAGACGAGGCACAGACTGCGTTTCAGTCTCTTCGTAAGTGTCTCACTAACTACCCTGTGAATTGCTTCCGGCTGTGGAGGAAAGTTTGTCGACCACGGTATAGTAAGGTTGCCAACGTGGGGTTAAAAAACGGGGTCTCCGATGTCAAAGGACTGAACTCTCGCGCGCCTACCATAAGGGCGCTTATTTCGCGCGTGTGCCACTTTAGTGTCACGCCGCATCGCAAAGATTGCTCGGTGCAAGCGTACAGTAGCGTGAGATACTGGGTTCTCAGCGTATGAAAATCGTCATACCACTTTGTAGTAATGCGCAAGGCCAGACACGTACTCGCAATGTACATGTGAGTAATCTTAGACACGCATGCCCATTCTCGGCATGGGATGCGCATGGAACCGTGTTTACGGATCGAAACGTCACGTGTCACGACCAATGCGTCAGGGACGCTGGTTGACACAGGGCCTCTTTCGTCACCTCCCCATGACAGCCCGTCGACCAATGAGTCAGGGACGCTGATCGATACGGGGCCTCTTTCGTCGAACCCCCACGACGACACGCATACAGCCAGTGTGGCAATCACTGATAGCTGTGATGCAGACGAGTTGTTGCCACTCACGCAATATAGCCGACTGCGCTAAAGAGAAATGTATACACGACGTTCATGTAATGACGCCAAACTACGGTCATTCGGTTAGCGGTATGCATCGCCATTTTATGATGCACACTCCTACTCTATAAGTAGCCCATTATTTGGTAAATACCGGCATAAGGATAGTTTTACGGCCTCAGACGACGTGCAGCGTGTGCACCGCTAGCACTAGTCTTGCAAATTGGTAGAAATAATCGTATTACCTTGTTCGTAAAGCGCATTATAATTAAGACGCGCTTTATCTAAACGTATGTATTTCTCAGACGCCGTTTAAAGCGGCCTACTTGTAACTCTGTTTATGCCGCGGCTTATACGTCACCGCGCTCTACAAATTGTCTCACGCCGCTATGGCAATTACCGGGCAGTCATTGTCACATACTGTCCCGGCTATGGCACGGTGCCACGTGTTAAGCCCACACATAATATTCTCACGGACCACGCAAACAACGATCAAGACAAGGAATGGCAACTACCTACGTGGTTGTTTTCGCCGCCGACCTGCGCCTGCGCCGCCTGCGCATGTGACACCTGCGCCAGAGCTTCCAGCATGAACCTGCACCACCTGCGCCTACACCGGCGCCGCCGATTCCATCCGGGCTCATGCGCCAGCGTCGCCGCAGGCACGCTTCACCGGCACGGCGATGCCCGACCTCTCTTCCCCGGAGCCTGACGAAGACGACGACTCCAGGGAGGACGACCGGCCGTGACTAAACCCAAAGATGCAGATACACGCAAGATTTGCAGGATCAAACAATACACAGGACCCTATGAACTACGAATCTCAGGTTGAGGAGTGCAACTCCCCCTCAGACTTCAACCACGAACACATAGCCGCCATGGCCCGCCATGGCCCGAAAGTTGACCGTGACGGCCATCTTGTCCGCCATGACGACACCATCAGCCCCCTCACCCGACGCATCCGACGAGGAAGCCGACCACTGACGTCAACTGAACTTCACGTCGCTTCACGTCGCAGCCACAGAACCGCGAATATCCCCTAGTAGTTTTGTACGGTGTGTGGCCGCGTGGCCGAGGCCCACACCAGTAGACAATAATGTAACATTATTATGTATTGTGTATTACGAATTTATTGTATTGATGGTAACTATGTCGCTATCTAACAGAGCATGTAACCAAATTCGGCTATAAAAATTACCATGACGCGTAAGGCCAGCCAGGAGACTGGCATTCGATGTCCACTTTTGTGAACATCGGTTTAGTGGGGGGAGAAGTGTAACGCCGCAAAGCGTTACAGGCCAATAGAGCTACTAATTCCCCCACCACCGACGCAATACGGAAAAATGTAGCAGCTAGATATCACTAGACATCACTAGATATCGCTACGAGTTACGACTCGGTTATAGGTCACACAGCACTTAGCTACGACAGGGTTATAGGTCACACGAAGATGGCATCGGCTAATTAGCAGTAGCCGCATCGGCGTCAACAAGTCCATTAGAAATCACTTAGAAATAGATTAGAGGTACTTAAAAACCGATTAGAGCGCCGAAATGCGCCCTGCCCATTAGGGATCACTTAGGAGCGCCGCGTCGGCGTCTCACCCATTAGGGGTCAATTAGAAACAGATTAGAGTCACTTAGAAACAGATTAGACAATAACATCTATAGTGACTTAAGTGGTCCTCTTGGTCGAAAACAACTCAACGCCTACACGAATCTGTGTAGCACGTACGTAGGGCGTGTACGACGCCCTCGCGAATGTATACGGCGCATGCGCGAGACGTGTGCAACGCCTTTGCGAGTACGTACGACGCATGTGTCACGCATGCGCCGCGGGCGTGCCTGTGGGTATAAAAGCCGGAACGCGGGCGGAATCGAGGAAGATTATTAGAGAGAGATTCGGCTGCTCCTCGTCTGAACGTAGGTGTCAGACGAGGAGGAGAGGGAAATCTCCCGTCGACTGATGTTGCTGCTGTAGCTGCTGCTGCTGCTGCGACAACAGAACTGCTGCTCCTCGTCCGAACGTACGGGTCGGACGAGGAGGAGATAGAGGAGGCTCTCGACAGCCAGAAGCGACTGCGACTACATTTTGTAACACTGTAACTGTTCTGATCTTCGAGTAAAATACGAATCACGGTAAACATCTGACTTCCATTCTCATCTATATTCTGATCTCTATTCTTATCTGTGTATTTTGGGTTCACATACATTCTACTTCAATAACCTAACACAGAGTAACGTTAAAACATGCGTTACACAATCCCCAGTACCACTCTCTCGTCCAAAACGTACAAGCTCCGTGTACACCTGCAGTAGCTACAACAGAGTTTGTCGATCCATGGATCGTGCTCATCTCCCATGAAAGCACACATCACAAATCGTCGAATCTATTTAAGTATCGCAGGATACCCGTGCGTCGTCTGCCTGACGTCAGACTCCAGCAGCAGCAACAGCAGCAGCAGCACCATGCAGTAGCAGCAGCAGCAGCAGCAGCAGCAGTAGCAGCGGTAGTAGCAGCAGCAGTAGCAGCAGCAGCAGCAGCAGCAGCAGCAGTAGTAGTAGTAGTAGTAGCAGCAGCAGCAGCAGCTATAACGATAGGATACGAGGTGTTTTTACGGACGCTGCAATCACAGCACGGACAACAGAGGCCGACTCTTAAGTTGAGTTTAGGCGATGAGTTAGTTATTATCAAGAGCGTATTAAAAAGGCCTTCTTTATACGCTTTTGTTATTATGTATATCTGCTCTCAGATACCACCTCAACATTTTAAAATGGGAAAATAACGATTCTATCGATAGATATTGCGCATGCGCGCGAACGCATATCTTGGCCTAAAAAGTGCACTTCAACAAATAAACTCTAGTAATTATATAAATATATAAAGTAATATTATACGGTCGAGTAAGAGTAAATAGTAAGAGTAAATAAGCTACACGCACAAGAACCTATAGGTCGTCCCAATAATAGCATAATAGCAAATAAGCACGAATTATATTTATTACCAGCGGTTTGATGTTGTAATCATCACAACTTACGAGGTTATTGCTGTGTCGTAGCTTTCTCTAACCAATCCTAGTATATCTTAACCCTCTATTTCTGACTCTCTCTCCGATCCTGTCTCTAGTCGAACACGCGGTTATATACCCACATTTGTAGACACGCCTATACCTATTGTTTCTGGTCACTCCGTTCTACGCTACTGTCTGTAATTGGCTAATTCTACCACTGTCTAGTCCAGCGTTATAACTTTACACAGCTAGCCTGTATCCCAAAATAGAACAATAGCTTATTCATGGATATTTACTTCTATGTCTTTCCACGGTATTACAAGCACCACTTAAAGTACGAGGCTGGGTGACCGTTTGCCCAACTTGCCAACATATTTGCATAACTATCATTGTAATTATAATAATAAATCGTTACCCTCGTATTTAGGAGGGGGGGTATAAGTCGCGAGTGGGTTATTGAAATTGTAACTCCGTTGAGTAAGTTTAACTGTAAAACTTACACGGATAAGAAGTCAATTTTGCTTGTTCTCTCGTTGCGTAAATTTTACGTGCTCACGTAACTTTTTCTGTGTTATGTTTCGTTTGTGAACAGGCAAGGTCTCTCACGGCCATCTCTCGCTCTGACGAATCATACAGCAACACATGCGTCGTTTGGTGGAAAATATAGGTAGGGCTACTCGACAAAATCTGTCAAATTCTCGCAATAAACTAGATATTATTTACATGGAGTTCTGTTAAACGTCAGATAATGACAATCCGCATGCGCGCGCGCGTGATCCTACAGTCTGCATTCCATACGAAGCTTAAACCGAAGGCCTAGTGCAGCCTATGTTTTGTTTAGCAAAAACAAAGCCAAGCGCAACAATCAGTAACTTGTATATTCGTCCGTACTCCAAGCATCGGGAATCTCCTGCGCATGCGTGAAAGCAACCCCGAATCTTCTCCAACTCACTCCCACCAAAAATATTGCCGATATATGAAAAAATGCGAACCGAACAGGATCCGATCAAATGCGAGAATATGAATAACATGAGTGCACTGCTAGCGTTCACTACCGATAGTAATCATATTTATTATTATTTTGATGATAACGTTTCTCCGCCGAATCGCTGATCATCGAGTTCTAGTCCTACAGGTGGCAGCACGAGTTAACATCTGGTTTCGTCTGTGATGCATATCGTCGGAACTGGCACGGGTATCCCTCGGGCTGGAGGCAAAAGCGTAGAAAATAAATGAAGAGTTTAGACTGACTCCAAGACTCCAAGCGTATCCGTGGCTGTGCGCTCAACACCGATCGTCGATTCTTATCGACTATCGGAGACTGTCTATACGTTCCTTTTAAATTTGGACTGTTTTTTGGACTTTAAGTTTGGACTCTTTAAGCTGACTTCGAAGTGTGTCCAGGTTGATATATATTGTGTCTGGTGTTGTGCAAGGTACTTAAATAAGCCTTCCAAACTGGTTAAGTTTAGTAAGTAAAGTAGTAGGTCGGGTAAGAGCTGCCATTTTTTTTATATTATATTAAATCTTTATTGCATGAATTCAGATACAAATAAATGTACTGACGAATATTTTTGGAATAATGAATTTTATGGAGAAAAAATCTGATAAAAGCAATAGTGTTGAGTAGTTAAAATGATAAAATTGCTGACGGATACAGTACAATTACAATGCTATACAACGTGAAGAAAAAATATAAACAACAAAAAACAAAAACAAAACTTCTGCATATTCTGTACTAGTAAAGTGATTAAGACAACATGAAGAAAAAATAGATACAAGAAAAAAAAGAAGATGAAAAAAAACTTCAGCAGTCTATACAAGTATAGTGATTAAGGTACACTTTAACATCATTTTGTCACTCATACGTACACCATTATATACATATATTACACAAACATACGCACACATACACACACTTATATTTATATAAATATGGACACACTGATAAATGCAATAGTGTTGAGCAGTTAAAGTGATAGAATTTATGAGTGATACAGTACAAAACAGTGCATACAACATGAAGAGAAAATAGAAACCAGAAAAAAAACTTCAGCAAAGTCTGTACAAGTAAAGTAATTAAGGTACACTTAATATCTTTTGACACTCATACGTATACCATTATATACATATCACATACATTACATATTCCATACACATACGCGCGCACACACACACACACACACACACACACACACACACTTAAATAAATATAAACACACTGATGAATGCAATAGTGTTGAGTATAGTTTAAAATGATAAATTTTCTGAGTGATACAGTACAGAACAGTGCAAGCAACATGAAGACAAATAGAAACTAAGAACAACAAAAAACTTCAGCAAAGTCTGTACAAGTAAAGTGAAAGACAACATGAAGAAAAATAGATACCAGAAAAAAACTTCAGTAAAGTCTTTACAAGCAGTGATTAAGGTACTCTTTAACACAATTTCGACACTCATACGTACACCATTATATACACATTACTTACATTACATATTACATATACGCACACAGACACAAACATTTATATAAATATAGACACATTTTCATTCAGAATGCAAAATTGTTCTCCTATCTGCTACATGTTGTTAAAATTGAATTTTTTAACATTTTTTTAAATGTGCTAAGTGAAGGCTTCCTTTTTGTGTCTATTGGTAGTTTATTCCATTGGTTTATTGCCTCCTTAGTGAGTGAGTTGTGTCCATACATATTACTTGTTGTTATTTGTTTTAATTTAAGTGTCCTTGAATTTAATGTAATATTTGTCAGGTAAGGTAGGGGATTATTTATAAGTGGTTTGTTTAGATGGTGGATGTATTTGTATATAAATATAAGTGTGTGGTATTTAATAAGGTATTCGATTGAAGGTACTTTTAGTTCGTCTCTAGTTCTAGTAGCTGACCCTGTCTGTCTCGGTGATGTAGCGTTTTTGTGGGAATAACCTGTTATAATGCGTAGAGCATAATTCTGTAGTGTGTTTAGTCTATCTAAAGCTGATTTGAGGAGATTCATAAGCAGAGTAAATCCATCCATATATGTGAGATGCGGCAGGCAGAGTGACGAGTATATTTGCAGCTTTGTGTTTGTGTGTAGTTGACCCCGTATCTGTCTGAGGAAGCTAATACTTGTACTCATCTTGTCTACTATGTAGTCAGTATGGTCATTCCACGTTAAATGCCGATCTATATACATACCTAAAAATTTTACTGTTCTCGATTGTGGTATCGAGTTGTTACTTATTTCCAACTCAATTTTGTTAGTATTCACAATTTTATTACTGTTGGGGCAAAATAGCATGAATTCTGTTTTGTCTGGGTTCATTTGTAAATTATGGTAATCGAATACCTGTTTCAGGTCGACCTGTAATTCTCTGGATTATCTCTATCTCCTTTTTTATGTACGGGTGTGACATTAGCAGTTTTGCAAATTTCAGGAAATTCACTCCTCATGATCATTTGGTTACATATGTATGTGATATGAGGTGTGATGATATTTTTACTCATCATTAATACTGACATGGGTATTTTTGAAAGACCAGACGACTTTTTCGAGTTCATTTGTTGTAAAATCTTTAATATTGTCACTTCACTAACAGCTTGGAATGAAAATTATGTGTTAGTATATGCTGACTAGAGCAATTTTTTATGTTCTGTAGATAGTGGAGATATGGGGTTACTAAATTTATCCATGTCTACGAATTTTGAATCTAATATGTTGGCTATGTCTTTTAAGTCTGTGGTGATAATGTTATTAGATTTGATTTCATGTATATAGCTCTTTTTATTACCACATCTGTTAAGCGTTTCATTAATGAGTTTCCATTTATCTTTTGGTGATTTTGCCAAATTACTTTTGTTTTTGTAGCATTTGTTTTTTGCCTTGGAATTAATGTTATTAAAACGATTTCTATTTTTTTTGTAGTCAACATAACCTTCTTGTTGCATGCTTTTAATATGTTTTTTTTTATGCGCTTCTTTTTTCTGCGACTGTAGACTGCGTAGCTCTGGATTGAACCAGGGGTGTCTTTTTTGTTCTTTTCATTGGCGTCCTTAGTTTTTTAATGTGTCGCATTGGAGCATATGTATATCTAGACATAATTGTATATTGTAAAGGAGTATAGCCACTTGATTGTTGATATCTGTAGTTTTGTAGATTCCTTCCCAATTCATTTTTTGTAGGTCTGATATGAAGTGTTCTGCTGTAATGTTTTTTTATATCTCTTGTCATAATCCGTTCACTTTGGGGGTCCTGCTTTGTTTTTATGTCAGAGATTGTGGTAATAAAGTCATGATCTGAATAATCACAGGGGAATGACTTATAGGAGATATATTCTGAATCTTTTTGAATTAGGAAATGCTCTATTAGGGTCGCTGATGACTTATCATATCTGGTAGGTATAGTTTTATTGAGGCTGGTGATACAGTATTTTTCTAGCAAGTCTATGTATTTGTTGTAATCACAGCTGTTCTGGTTCAATAGGTTTATATTGAAATCTCCCATTATCATGAATCTTTTATTTACATTTGTGGCATTCTCAATCTCTGTTTCGAAATGTTGGAGAAAGTAATCAATTTTTTGACTTGGTGGTCTGTAGACGACTCCTATTATTAAACCTGCTAGTTCATACCATGTTGATTCAATTTTATTTGTTTTTATGCCTCTGAGTTCTTTAGTCTTAATATGATCTGGAATGTACAGTGCAACTCCCCCACCCCTTTTTGACACTGCCCTGTCTCGTCTGTATAATATATAATTCGGCAAGGACAGCGATTTAGTGGATATGTTTTTAGTTAGCCATGTTTCAGTTAAACCAATCACTGTATTATTAAGACCTTTTAATGTGTCCTTTAGTTTTTCTTGTTTTTTAACCAAGCTTTGAATGTTTATGTGCACGAATTTGATATTTTTGGTGTATGATGACAGATATGTTTGTATATCGTCTGCTGCACTCATTTGCTTGTGTTCTGGTCCGGGGTTTTGTTCTAGCCCTGCGATAACTAATAATAGCTGGGAAACTATGAGTAAGAAATGAATATTAGACTCAGATGGCATCTTGCATAAGTAGTAAACAGTTATCTGAAATATAATACTGAACGTAGACATGAGCATATTTTAGAAAAGTTAATGTAGCTGTGGTCCTGTTGGTGGCCATACTTGGTGGCCATACCATGTGCTGGGAAGCAGTAGTTCAGTAGGTGGCGTATGGTCCCTTGGAAGTATGCTTCTGCGTCACTTCTCTTTCTGTTCCATCTACCGGCCATCCAACAAACTGTGCAGCTACTAAGTGAAGATCGAAGCAAAACGTGTATTTTTGTACAAAGCAAAACTGCATAGCTGTGTGTATTAAATATGAAGATGTATATTAAATCAGTGAAACTACAAAAACATCTCATTGGTCATTTTTTTAGTTTTTCGCCTATTATTAGCAGGATAGTGTATGGATAGAAATATAGATGGATGGAACGCCGGATGGTCGGGCACACACGCACACACACACACGCACACAGAAAGACAGACAGACACACACACACAGACACACACACACACACACACACACACAC
>NW_014581627.1:0-10181 GCF_000485595.1 Priapulus caudatus
CCCGTCCAGGAATGATCGGATCATGGATGAATTGCAGCAATATGGCATCCTGATTCCAAACGGCGACAAAGCTGTTTGGAAATGCCAGGTGTTTAACACAAACTGGCCTAAAGCACATGAGCTGACCTTGCTTTGCCTGCCTGTTGAGAAAATATGGGCGGCGACTGATGCTGTCCCTGAAGCATTCCAGGGAACCGTGAAACCACTCAACCAACCTGAACCAACAGAACCAGCATTGGCGACCAATGAACCAAATCTCACCGCTCAAGTGGAGCCGGAAAAGGTTGCATCAACAAACGACTCTCAAGACGATACAGTAAAGTCCAAGCCGAGCATTTTGCAACCACCCACTATCGATTTCAGCTCAATGCTTAATATTATTCCAGACTCTGTTGATGAACCAGAGGATGAGGGTAACACAGGAAAGTGACAAAGGCATCTCTGACCTCCTGAAATACATTCTGGTCCTGCGGGACGATTTCTTAGTTAACAAAACAGTCCAGTTATCAGAGAGATTCGAGGCCTCAGTACTGATAAAGAATCCCTTTGCAGAGAAAGCGTGGGAGCTGTCCAATGGAAATCAGCAGGTAGGAGCGGGTTGCTATAGAGTTGGCTTCGTGACGGACTGCACACTAGAAGTCTTCAAAGTGCAATGCGATGTGAAATGGCATAAATTCACATATGAAATATGAAGGACTATTTGTAGTCGAGTCGGTCAATTTTTTAGATCAGTTGTGATTGCAAGAAAGTAGGTCAGGTACGCGCAAAAGCGATTCACTAAGCTCAAACTGCACTGAGCGCAGATTCCAACGGTGTACCAACAGTGCCATGTAATATCGATGCATCAGGGAAGAGAGAGAAGCATGGTTAAAGGCTTTCTAATACACTGAGTACCGCCACGAACGTTTCCCTTGGAATTAGAACTGCCTAAAAACCAACCACGCCCTATCAAAAGTTGATTAAAAGGAGTGGGATGAACCACTTAACAATATGTTATTTCGATGCGAATCCGATTACGGCCAGGCCCGTTGATTTGTTCGGCAATAATTTAGTGGTTTTGCGGTCTGAGATCATTACTTATTTACCCAACCAGTCGAGGCTGGTTTCTATCCTGAGCAATTTTCGTCAACTATGGTTGGATCGTGTATGTTAATGGCACTGGTGTAGTTGTATTGCGCTTTACTCAGGGGGAGCAAAAATACTAGCCTACCGCGAAAAGCTACTTAAATCGCTTCGTCGGGTAATGAGCTATCCCGCAAAGGAATATTCCAAAGGACGAATATACGAAAGAACTGTTCCATAGGGGGGCGAGGATCAAATGGAGTGTCAGGAAACATCAGCCAGACACGGCTATGCGGCAAGCAAAGGACAGGATCGCGGTCCATTAAAGCGGCACTAATTAGCACTGCAGATATATTTAACCTGATATGGGAGGGAAGGTTGGGCGCTATACTGTGGACGGGTATAGTGGGCCTGCTCCCTGGTATAGGCAAACAATAACGGAGAGCTGGAGGATGTGCGTCGCTTCTGAAACTGAGACCATTGCCAGAGTATGGGTGGTAATAGGTTGGGGTATGCGTGGGGCGGGGCTCAAGATGAGAAAGACAGTGTGGCTGGATGAATTCTCGGGGCGGTGGAGCGAATGGTTGGGCACTCGCTGTTCATACGTAGGAACAACTCGTGTGGGTAAAACGCGAATTCGCCGAAATTCGTGATGCCCAGGATATTTCGACGGGACGACCGTCGTGTATTTATCGGATCCCAAATGGTGTTTCGAGTCGTTGGCCAGAATGATCGCCGAAGAGTAAGCGAGGCTGGGACGTTTCGACAAGGTTCCACCTGGTCGCGCGGTGGAAGGGTGCTAGTAATGGTGGAGAGCGATACAATGGGAATGGTGATTTGGTGTCGTGTCACCGAGGGTGGTGAGGGGACGAGGGGACGAATCGGCGTGAGATCAGGTGCACCAAGTGGAAGGGTAATTGCGAGGCAGCAAGTGTTAGAGATGTGCGGCAGGGGCGATTCGGGACCAAGTCGGGTATATGTGGCAGGAGGCACTCACCGGGGCTCTGGCTTGTGAAGCCCTCATACGAAGTCATTGCCAAAGTATGTGTTGCACGACATCGAGCCGTTAATGGTCGGACGAGGCTATTGGCATCTATGAGCTCGATAGGAGCCCCGGAGCAAATGGAGGAAAACCTGCGTTTCAGAAGCATGGAAGGGGCGACAGATGATGTAGGTGAAACGCTGACCTTAGCCAATGAGGTCTCGTGGTAGACATGCCATCGCCGTTACTCGACCTATGTCAATAAGACGCATGGCTTGATTTGACTCTTGGCGCGGGATGGTCGTGTCGTATCAGGCATCGAATATGCATAAAACCGTATTTCGACAAATTACGCTTCCTTGGTTTGGCGCTCATGAAAAGCTGCTCACTTCCGGCCCTGTCCGGGAAGCTACTTCCTTCAACAGATTACGACGACTGTTGACGACAAGGCGGACTGGGTTCTGTGGACGTGGATGATGTCGATTCGGTGAGGGGCGGTATGGTCTACATCTGCCCCGCGCTGCCGCTGAGGTGATCTGTGTGTCGCGGTCCGCAGTTGGCAGGAACTTCATGGGTTGGGGATCTGCACGGTCGATGCTGGGCGCCTCTAACTCTAAATCACGCGAACCTATTGTTTCTCCCAAATTCTAGAAATGGCAAGCCGGGGAAGGAGCTAAGTACAGTCCATGCTTGATGAAGTCACGAGCGCATGTTAGTGGGGGCGGAGACGAGTTTGAGTGTCCAGTGTTAACAAGGATGCGGTGCCTCGCTGGGGTCGGGTGCTCTTGGCCTCAAGATGAAAGCATACACTCCAAACCATATCCGACAGCGAGGCGGGCATGGAGGAGCGGGTTTGGTAATTAATAGTCTAAAAGCAGGCTCAGGATCATTGGTAAGTCGAAATACTTTATTGATGGGGGGCTACGCGTTGAAGAACTTCGAATGAGACAGCTTAGAGTATTAACCTGATCTCAGCTGACGCCAGGTTCGACTTTATACAAAAGTGGCAGAATCAGAGACACGGATATAACAACGACCGGAGTTACCGTCGTGGACTTTTGGTGTCGCGAAACTACGCTTGACGACTCTCAGAACATTAGACTGGCGGACTATGTCCACACCAGCCGACTGTAGCACTACCTTAAAGGTCAGGGCATGTTGCGCTCATTGACAGGTGGTACAGCTTACAGGCGTTACTGCTGCTTGCTACGGGTACAGGAGCCCTCTACTCCAAAACGATTGGATCAAAGGTGAGCCGGATATTATCCAACGCAGGCGATCCATAATGGGCTGGACTACCCAGCTCTTTGAATTTCTACAGAGGCGTCAGAAAAGTCCGGCTAATCAAGATTTCGATTCTGGTTGACGAGTGTATTGCGTGTCTGCTACTTGTGGTGCTGTTTGCAACAATTATCACGATTGGGATAGTTGTTCTTTCGTTCCTGACGGCCTTCAATGCATTAAAAGCATACATGTATAGTGAAGAAGTTCTGATTAACTTAGGTGTCAGCCTGATGATCGATCCGAAACATTTGTTCGTAACCGAATGGCGCGCGATTTAGAAAGATATATCATTCGGGTCTTGTGCGATCAGGCCATTCACAAGTTACCTGTTCTCTGGGTGGCGGTCAAATCACATCGAACCTTATATCGCGGCATGTGGCCTCTAATCCAGGGTAGCCATATCGGGGTTAAATTCATTCATATGAGAAACTGGCGTGTGTATGTTGGTGACCTTTCTGGTTACATTTATGTGTTATGCTAGTTCACTGCGGCTGATGGAATCTAAGGCTGGTTATAAAAGAAGAACGAAGTGCGGGGAGAATCGCGGGTTCACTATCACGCTTCTAAAAAATCTTTGTCGGGGTGGTCACTCATAGGGCTAATGGGTTTTTCTTACCTGGTTCCACCGTTCTGCGATATCCCCTATACATATTTTTTACCTTCCAGTTCTCCGGAGCTCGACTCAAGCTCACCACACAGTAATTTTAAAAATACGTATATAGTATCCTGGTGGTGATCGGCAAAACATTCATGCTATAGTAACTTCCTAGATTCAGGATGGGAAGTTATTATAGCATTGGTAATTCACAACATTGCTTCAGAACTAATTAAGTACAGTACATCATTAAGAAAAAATCACTTATACCAGATCGAGTAAACATAGGCGGTAAGATTCATCAAATGTTTCAAAAATGAGAAGAAGGATAGCAGGCGTCGAGTGAGGGTTACGTATTGAATTATTTACTCGGACTGGCGGCTTATGTAATGAGCGATCGTCCTGATAATTGTCCTGGAGACAATTACCTAAGACACTATGAGAGCTTTGGTAATTTGACAACCGATGTACAAAGTATGTTTGGTTCTCACAATCCTTTTGCTTGACTTGAACTGGGCAAGCATCGAGTCTCCTAAGAAAAAAACCATCGCTCAGAGAACAACTTCTGGAAATTACAAAATATTTTTCTTCCGGATGACGGCGTTTTTGAGCACCCTGGTTCTGGATAACCCTGCATTAGCATTTAGGTACGTTAGACAGGACTGAGGAGGGACACAGAATAATCTCATTGCATGAGTGGGGGATATTGATGTTGAGCAGTGGTGCGATTCTAAGGATATCTGGAGAATAATGAATAAGACGCCGGAGTCGTTTAGAGAGGTTTACGAGTGAATTCAGGCTTTTAATCATCGCCCTTACGAATAGTAGAGCGCTTTGTTATTGCTAGAAATCCCTCGAGGTTGTGTCCATGAATCTAAAGTCCAAGCTTCCTTTAACATCAAGCGGCTTAAGACACCTAAATACACTGTGCAGCCAGTCAGGTCGATGCGGTTATCAGGGGTTCTCTTAGGCTGGTTAGGTAAAGGTTGGCTTTCCGGGTATCACCACGACGGATGCTACCGGCATGGCGATGGCCACCCAGTTGCGGAAGGCTGGGGGCCAGGATAAGACAAACTGCAATGAAAGTTCTGGTTGGATCAAGAGTGTCAAGAACCACCCTTATGAATTTAGATGGTCTATCCCATCTGCTTGAGGCAAAAGTGAAACGCATTGATAGATATTGAATAAGTGATGTATTTGACAAAACATAATTTTAACGACACGGTATTGCGGGTGAATTTTCGTGGTGTTCTCGCGAAGATTTAATTTACGTCTTCGGAAATGGTATGATTGATATGTTCTTGTGAGACGACTTTTAGGAACATCGAGGTCTCCTCAGAAGAATTAGTAGGGTAGCAGTGTCTTGAGTTGCACAAACACTGCGCGGCTGATATACAGGTGATGAGATATAACCATGGCGCTTAAAGGATACGCTACTGGTAATCGGCTGCTTTTAAGAGTGATTAGCTAGCCCTTCTAGAAGCTGGAGAAATTGGTGCCTCGGCAACAAGAATCGAAGTCGCGGGACCTACTGATTGACCAGTACTAGTTGCTCTACCACTGAGCGTACGCCGTGCCGAGTCGCGTTGTTCATTTTTTACATCACAGGCTATTGCAAACGCTAACAGTCGGTGACGGTTGGATTGTACAACTCTATCAGGGATTCAGCGAGAGTTGGTCTAGTGTTTTTGCTGCGAATTGGCAATGTGCTTTGACTGCCCAATTAATGTAGTTTATTTCTGGGGGATTTGTCAATATCCTTGGCGAGTCGCTGTACTGTCCTGAGCAATAATTGGCAAATTGGCATTTTCATTCGATTGCTGGGATTATAACCAGTTAATTCATGGTTTGCTTTCCGTGGTGACGCGCAGTGCGGTTTCTATCCGGGATTTTAACTTTCTTGAACTGGCGCAGAGACAGCGAGTTCGGTCGGATTTTTTCTTAGACCAAATACGCTAGGTGGAAGATGCCGCATTAGTCTCTGCGCCTTCATCGCTTGAACTTATGATGCGGTCGGATATACCTGGCTTGGATGAGTTGTAGCGGTCTCTGGCTATGGCCTCTTCTCGGTCTCTATGTCGGAGATATAAAAATAACGGCCATCTTATTCTTTTTCAGCTGTGGACTTTCTAAAGCTGGGCGAGTCGTGTGTCGTTTTGGTTTCGGCGTGTTAGCGACCCAGCTGGACTTTAATGATCGCTCTGGTTTTATACATTGAAGGGTCAGATGGTGTAACACAGCGGTAATTTGAGGTTCGTCATTTTCGCTTACCAGCGGAGTCATTACTGCTATTCAATTTAAACTCGAGGGTTGGTTGCTGCATTCGACTAGGCCACAGACTTTAAATCGTGACCTTTTTAGCTGAGCTTCATTCCTCGGCTTAAGCGTCGATTTTTGGTCTTCTCGACCTGAACAAATTGACTCATAGGGCAAAGTAGCCAGTGCATCAGTCCAAAAACCAAGATATTGTGCGTAGTAATTAACAGGCTAAAGAATATTTTCATTCCTGACTGTCCAATTGTTGCGCAACCCTCTTGAACACATAAGATCCCGGAATATGCAAGTAGCAATGTCAGCATTTCGTCTCTCGGACTAGACGTTGCATCACGGCCGACATACCGAATCAAATATCGCACCTCTGCCAACAGGGCAAAACCACAGCTCGATTAAGCATACGCCAGATAGGCTTCCACACTATCGCGCATTAGTTTATAGAATAACGCTTCGGGGTTGAATCATCGCGGTGGTAACGCAGTTTTATTTATATTCAAAGGGTGAGCAAATTCGCCATACCTGGCCAACATTTCGTATATATACGTTCGATTGCGAATAGTATTGAAGCCGCGTTAAAATCGCACGCGCATAGTGCTGCCACGTATTTTTTTAAGTAAATCGACATGTAATGCACTTAATCGGCGTCACGATGATCATGGGCGTCGGTCTCAGTCCGGCTAACACTGGAAGCACCAATAGCGCCAAGCACGATCGACACCAGCTCTTTTGTGCCTGGTTGTGGTAGGCGCTTGTCACGCCTGCAGCCCTGGCTGTGTTGCGCCCTGATAAGATGTTATGACCTGGCGGATCGATGTTCTTGATAAATGTTCGAGCAAATCTGCTGGCCGCACTGAGCCTGGAACGAACGCATGCGGCACAAGTGTTTTGGCTCTCTACCTCTTGCAGATAGGCCTTCGAAACAATTGCCGCCATCCTGACGACATGCAGAAATAGTTGCAGGAGGATTGCAAAACGTCCCGCCTGCCACCACTGTGCCTTTCATCGAGCTATTTACCAAAGATCAATTAAAGCTATTAGTCGTATGCTTCGCATTGAAAATTTCGCGCGCAAGGACCGAAAAGACCTGCCAGGCCATTGTGCTCTGGTTCTGAAGTTTCAACTGACCGTATTGATTGATACCGGAATTAACGCCGATTATTTCATCGTCGGCATTGAGCACGCATATTTTCTGAGCATGAAAAGCATCGTGTTGCTGAAACTCATCAATCAGCGCGTCAACATGGGCTTCCTCAAACTGCTGAACTTTCCTCAGCACCCGCTCTATTGTGGCCGATAATATAGACTGGCGATTCACCGTTTCTGACTGAATTAAATCGAGACTGGTTGCGGCCTGAGGAATTCCGTCCAGCTCTGTTTGTGTCATATGAACATTAAGCCCAAAACCTATCGCAAAGAAATATCGGTTATTCGCGGTCGGTTTTGACTCGATCAAAATGCCGCCGAGTTTCTTCCTCTGAAAATACAGATCATTTGGCCATTTCAATTGCACGCCTTCGATGCCACAGCTCAAAAGCGCTTCGCATAGTGCTATGCCACTGAGTGATACTGAGAAAACGCGAATGCCGATGCCTCGATGTAGCTTTTTTTCGACACTCAACGATACAGTAAATATTCTTGCGCCGTAAGGGGGGAATACCATTGATCGCCGGCGTTCGGCCTGTTGCCGAGCAGCTTTGGCCATTCGCAAATGGCGATTGCTAACTGTCAATGTTGTATCATATTGAGCCAACACGTCGGCATTGTCGAGTCCAGCCTCGGCCGCCCGGAAGCGGTAGATGTAATAAATTGGACTCTGCCGAGCGAATGCGAATGTGGGTCGTTCATAAGAGGACATGCCATACGGCGTTAAACGTTTCGCCGCCCAGGCGCTATACGCGAATCTGCTTGCGTTTGTAAGCAAATTCGAATCTAGATTCTGGCTGAGTATCCAGTGGTTAATACTGGATTCGCCAGCCACGTCTGGAAATGTTGACTGGATTATCGGCCGTCTCACCCGCAAAGTCCGACGGGATTCGCCTGGCCGGCCAGGTAAAGCGACATCAAAATGTCGATAGTAACGTGAATCTCGAACGGAAAGGATGAACCTTCAGGCTAGTCAGTTGACTAGTATTCGCCAGCCGCCAGTGTTTTGGCTTCATTGAGTCTTAGCTCAATGACAGCAAGCGAAATGGCCGCTTCCACGGCGCAAATAATATTGTCATCCGCGACGCAGCCCGAGGCATTACATTGCGCGTGCCGTCTGTGTCCAGTCTTCTGAAATGCGCAAGTACCACCACCCTGCGTCTTGAGGAAAGCGCCTTAGACGAAACGCAATCGCCACTGGAGAATTCCTGCGCTGGGATTTGCCGCCACAGGATCTCTCCTGGCTGGCTGTGACGCCTGGCGCTCAAGTCGATTGGGCGACTGCCGTCTAGCAAAGGCTCAAGCGGAGAGTTAGCCGCGTCATTGTGTAAATGAAGTGAATCCATAACAAGCCATATTTAAGTCCACGCACTTATTTCACAAAAGCCAGATTTTGAATAGCTACCGTCTACTGTCAGACCCCCTGACCCACGGCATGGCCAGCAGTTTTTGCTCACAGGGGCACGCATGCACATCAAGATCGAGACTGATGCATCAGACCGGTTTTCGGTTACCTCTCGGCGAAATGTTTGCAGGCGATGCAAAAGGGCGATTTCAAACGAACCCTTAGTCGTAAGTAATAACATGCGACGACTTTATTGGTTGCATTTTACATACATGCTTATAAAAACATGATGTCCAAGGTATTAAAGGCTCGATATCGGTTGCGCGACTGGTCCGGCCTTCGTTTCCTTCCCCTCGCAGACACTACGGGTGATCGTTTGAGACAGTACATCTCGAGCATTTATAAGCTGCCCGGCGCCTCGAGATCAACTCCACAGCCACGCCCCGCCTATCAGGCGCGCCGGCAAGATCATCGTCAATCAGAGAGTAATGCTTCGAAGGCCCAGAGCAATTCATGCGTATAGGACTCTCTGCGTGTATTCGCATTCAGGGCTGACTCAACGGCAGGCTTTGCGATCGTCGCCTGTGATAATCTGCCAGCGGTATGAAAATATGGCATGGCGCCCTGCACAGGGGCCGACGAACATCCTCACCATACAGTCAATCGTCATTCTCTTACTCTTTGTCGAGGGTTGACCGGGCTAAGACATATGCCGATCCACCACATCAGGCTCGGGTGCTGGCACGATGCATCAAGAACCGCCTCATCAGACAGGTCGCCCACACAATCAGCTGGAACACTGCCGGGCTAATAAGGCACCGGGGCGGGTGTGTCGCAAAAGAAGCGGGAATATGTGGTGATCACACAATGGCTGTCGCTCTAAAGGTCTCTTCGCCAGCGGGCCATTATCACAGCTGTAGCGAGCACCTGGTCAACAGTGATAATGTCGCTGTGCCACGCACAGCCGCTCGAAATATGCACAGACCTGGACATATGCGGGCCGCATTTCGGACTCTGGGCGCTTCCGATAGATCCGTCGATCATAACTGTAATGCGTAACTGCCTGCGCTATCAAAATAGTATCCGACATGCGGGTCAAGCTCACTCTGCTTCTCGACCGGCAAAGTCGTCCGCCAATTGCCAGCCTCTCGGCATATTCTGCCGCTTCAGGCGCTTCGATGTAAACTTCGCAGGGCCTGTCGCTTTGGCCCAGAACTTCGAGAAAAACGCTAGTGCCGTTGAAATATCCATGCGTATGGTCCAGATGAGCACCCCGCACCGAGAGGTCGTAGGCATACACCAGGTATTCGACTACCAGCGTTTCGGCACAAGGCTCAACCCGCCAGTTTGCCTTGTCAATTTGGTCAATGACCAGCATCTCGCCTGCGCTGCTCGCCCGCATCGAAAGCAGATGCCGTGAGAAATCGCGGATCATATAACTACCGGGAATCCAGTTAGGCAGACGAAGACTTTGCCCCGCTGAGTCGGGCGTGGCG
>NW_014581628.1:0-2500 GCF_000485595.1 Priapulus caudatus
TTGAGATAGCAAATTATTCCACGGAGTTTGAGATAGGAAGAGGTAGTGACCAGTGAGAGGGAGGATGCGTGTCGCGAAATTGAAAATGATGCAGGATTGATGTTGTGTGTGTGTGAGGTGTGTGTGTGTGTGGTGTTGGTTGTGTTTGTGTGTGTGCGCGCGGGTGTGTGTGTGGACGAGCTGACGAGGGGGAGTGAAGCGTGTAGCGAAATTGAATGAGTGCAGGATTAAGATGTGTGCTGGTGTTGTGTTGTGGTGTTGTGTGTGCTGTTGCGTTGGTGCATGTGTGTGGCGTGCGTGCGTGTGTGTACTTGGTGTGTTTATGTAGTTGTGTGCGTGCTGTGGTGTGGTGTGTGTATCTGTGTGTTATTGTTGTTTGTAATGTGTGTGTGTGTGTGTTGTGGTGTGTGTGTGGGTGTGTATGGTTGTGCGTGTGTGTGTGTGTGTGTGTGTGGTAGTGCTTATGTGCGTGTGAACGTTGTGTGTGTGTTGTGTGTGGCGCGCTAGGTTGTGTATGTTTTTGCGTGTGTTGGCGTGCGCGCCCGCTGTGTGCGTGCGTGTTGTTGTGTGCGTTGTCTGACGCGCGCGTTGTGTGTCGTGCGTGCGTGGTGGTGTTAACGTGTGTGGTGTGTGTGTGCGTGGCGTGTTGCGCGTGTGTGTTGTTGGTGCGTGTGTGTGCGGTGGTGTGGTGGTGCGTGTGTTATCTCTCGATCTCTTCGCCTCGTTTCATTTTCTCTCTCTGCCCCCCTCCTTTTCCTCCTCCCGCGCTCCCCGCCACCTCTCCCCTCTCTTTTCTTTCTCACGTCTTTCGCTCTCTTTCCTCTCTCGTCTGTACTCTGCGTCTCTCTCTCTCTCTTGTTCTTCTCTCTCCTTCCTCTATCCTCTCTCCTCATACTCATCCTCGTCCTCTCTCTCTCATCTTTCGTCTTCTTCACGTCTCTATCTCTCGCGCGTCTCTCCCTTTGTTCTTTCCTCGCTCTCTCTCTCTGCCTCTCCTTTTTCTTCTCTCTTTTTTGCCCTCTCCTCTCATCTCTTTGCGTTCACTCCGCTCTCCCTCTCTCTGCCTCTCTTCTTCGTCTCATCTCTCCACGCCTCCCTCTCTCCTCTCCCCTCCTCTCTCTCTCTCTCTCTCTCATCATCTCCGTCTCTCTCTTTCTCTTTCTTATCACTCTCTCCTGTCCGCCGCTCGTCCCCTCCTCCTCCTCTCTTCTGTCGCTCCATCGCATCTCATCTCCCGATGTGTCGAAATTCTCCTGCAACACCATTTTTGATTACATCTTCCGTTATGTCCGTTTAGCCTTCCCGTTCTTTCTCGAATCCTTCTCTGCCCCCTTCTCTATAATTCAATTCTTCTCCGATATAACATCAGATAAAGTTTTTCTCGTTAATCCAAATAAGTTAAAACTAGCAGTCATCGAGAGCACAGGAGCCTCCGCCAGGCGAGAGCTGAAGGTTCTCTGCAACGTGAAAATTTTTATTAATAATTAATTAATAAGTAAAATTTTTGTTAATTTAATAAGTTAATTTGAAAAATTAATTGGATCGGGGAACCAGGGTTCCACCAGAAATTAAAAAATTTAGAAGTTACACCCATTTCTGACCTATCTGATAGCCATTTAATAACTTAATTGATTAGTTTTAATTAATTAATTGGAGCCGATACGACCAAAATGAATCAACTCTAATAACGCGATTTTCTGAACTATCCTGAAAAATTGTATGACAATCCCCGCCAAATAACTTTTTTTCAGTTAGGGCTGTACACAAAACGCCACAAACCCACAAAATCAACAAACATCAAACACACGCCGGGTGAAAACCAATCCTCGATCCGCTGGCCAACCCCCTTGGCGAGGTAAGAACTTCGTATAGATGAGAACATGCCAACTTTTTAGCAATTTTAACTAATAACATCCGATGAAATATTCAACTGGCCTAGACCCTCTGATAACAGTGGCGGAGCGCACGAGCGCACCGACCGTGGCTGCAACGCACAGCGCGCGGCATGTTAACTAAGTCCACACGTAGGGAGGCATCCATTTTGTAAGATAAAAGACAACGTGTTATTACTTACTGTTACTATTACGTTATCTGTTCGTAAGAACGGTGGAATACGTACGCGGAGCTAGCAGGCGCAGAGAGAGAGAGAGAGAGAAAGAGGAGGTGATGGAGGGAGGGAGAGAGAGAGGAGCGGCGATGAGAAGAGAGAGAGAAGATAGAGAGAGAGCGAGGGCAGGGAGAGAGAGAGAGGGAGGAGAGAGAGGAGCAGAGAGAGAAAGAAAGAGGAGAGAGGGGAGGGAGAGAGAGAGAGAGGAGAAGAGAGAGAGATAGAAGAGAGAGAGAGAGAGAGAGAGAGAGGGAGAGAGGAGGGAGAGAGAGAGGGCGAAGAGAGAGGAGAGAGACAGGAGAAGGAGGGAGGAGAGAGGAGAGAGAGAGGAAGAGAGAGGAGGAGAAGAGGAGAGAAGACGAGAAGGAGAGATAGCGGGAGACGAGCTAGATA
>NW_014581628.1:6730-10179 GCF_000485595.1 Priapulus caudatus
GAGAGAGAGAGTGAGAGAGAGAGAGAGAAAGAAAGAAAGAAGGAAATAGAAAGAGAGAGAGAGAGAGAGAGAGAGAGAGAGAGAAGGGAGGAGAGAGAGAGAGTGTAGAAGAAGGAGACAGATGAAGATAGAGAGTGAGATTGAGGAAATGGGAGCACGGGGTGAGTGAGTGATTCACAGACACACCGTTTGGAGTGCATATACAACGCTCGCAATTAAGTCTCACGCTTGATTAACCATTTGCTAATTAACCCGCGATGCTCTTAATTGAGCTGGCGGTTAATTGGTCGCGTGTAGCCCTAAGCTAAAGCGGCCAAGCACAAAGCAGTCTACCGTTACACACCCAGCGTCTGTTTCTCATTACGCTGTCCTTCCAACTCGCGTATGTTATAGTTAACTTTATACCTTCTGTCATTTTCATTCTCATGCCCTAGTTATTATTGTTTTCATTGGTTATTAATTTTGACAATGTTAATTGCTAGTTGTTATCTTCGGAGAGTGATTCTTTCGTTTGCCTCTTGCAACTCCGCCACACTTCCTCTTCGTACGTAACTCCTTTTCCCATGCACCTTCTTCGGCTACCAATCTCTGCTTTCCCAACCTCTTCTCCTGCTCTCTCCGGACCCGCACCCTGTCCCTCTAGCGTGCGCTCTTTCCTCTTATGCCTCTCCCACGTCCCTCTTTCTTTCTCCTCCGCGTTTCGACCACGCACCCTTCCTCGCGTTCTGCTTCCGCTTTCTCTTCCTGTCTTTCCTTTTTTCTTTCTTTCTTTCTTGTCATCTCACCCAAAATTCCTTCCTTTCTATCAACTCCGATTCCGCAACAAGGAGCTCGATGCTCTTTTTCTTCTCCCTTCTCCTCGCCTCCTCCTCTCTCGCCTCCTCCTCTCTCGCCTCCTCCTCTCTCGCCTCCTCCTCTCTCGCCTCCTCCCCGCGCCTCCTCTCGCCTCCTCCTCCTCCCGCTACCGCCGCTAGCCTGTACAGATGGCGCGCATGACCCGCGGTCATAGAGGTAGATGCGCGATAGAGATAGGAGAGAGAGCAGAGAGAGAGAGACGAGAGAGGAGAAGACGAGAGAGACGAGAGGAGGACAGGGACACGGAAGACGAGATGAGAAGAGACGAGGAAGAGAGAGAAGGAGAGATTGTAGAGAGCGAGAGCGAGAGAGAGAGAGCAGAGAGAGAGAAAAGAAGAGAGAAGAGAGAGAGGAGTATCGAGTAGAGAGAGAAAGCAGATCAGAGACAGGGTAGACATGAGAGATGAGCACTGAGAGAGAGAGGAGAGAGAGAGATGTAGATGACGAGAGAGATGATTGACAGAGAGAGACAGAGAGCGAGAGAGGAGAGAGCATGAGAGAAGAGAGAGAAGTCAGAGAGAGAAGAGCAGAGAGAAAGCGAGAGAGCAGAGAGAGAGAGACAGCAGAGAGAGCGAGGAGAGAGAAGAATGCAGAGGAGAGAGAGAGGAGGAAGAGGGGAGGAAGAGAGAACTTAGAAGAGAGCTGCGAGATTATAGAGGAGAGAGAGAGCGAGGAAGCAGGTGAGAAGATGGAACAAGAAGAGAGCTGGAGGAGATAGAGAGAAAACGAGAGAGGAGAGAGAAGAGGAGAGCATGGGCAGCGTGGAGAGACAGACAGGGAGAAAGAGAAAGACAGGCAAAGAAAGTAAAAGAAGAGAAAGAGAGAGAGATATAGAGAGACTGGAGAGCAGAGACAGATAGATTAGATAAATAGATAGGATAGAGAGAGAGAGAGACTGACCGCGAGAGCAGAGAATGAGGGGAAGAGAGAGGAGAGAGAGAGAGAGAGTTGAGAAAGCGAGAGAGACAGAGAGAGATGAGATCAGAGAGAGAGAGAGCAGAGAGACAGCGACGAGAGTAGAGAGGAGAGAGAGATGAGGAGAGCAGAGGAGGAGAAAGAGACAGCGAGCTAGATGAGATGAGAGAGAGAGAGAGAGAGAGAGAGATGAGAGACAGCGAGAGAGAGCCTGAGAGAGAAGGGGGGGGGATGAGAGAGAGCATTTAGAAAGAAAGCCAGAGAGAGCGAGGAGAGAGAGAGGGCGGGGACGGTAACGCCGCCCGAGCGACGTTAAAACAGATTAATGGCTGAACAAACATTAACCGATTTGGATTGCGGCCAAACAGCGGCGGGTAAGAAGCAGCAGAAGCATGCCAGCCGCAGCAGCAGCAGCAGCAGCAGCAGACAGCAGCAGTAACAGCGCACCCGCAGTAGTAGCCGAGTAGTAGCCAGCAGCTAGCAGCAGCAACCGCAGCAGGGCACCAGCGCCACTAGCAGCAGCAGCAGGCAGGCAGCAGCAGCCAACAGCAGAAACAGCAGCGTATCATGCTAGCGGCCGAGTAACAGGCAGCAGCAAGCAGCACCACTAGATAGCAGCGCATGCAGGCAGCAGCAGCAGCCAACAGCAGCGCGAGCAGCAGTATTCAGCCAGCGGTGCAATAACAGGCAGCAGCTTAGCACCACTACTAGTAGCAGCTGGCAGCAGCAGCCCAGCAGCAGCCAGCAAGCAGCAGCAGCAGCAGCGCAGCCAGCCAGCAGTATCAGCAGCGCAGTAGCTTAGCGCAATGAGCAGTTCAGCCATATGTAGCGAGGCATCAGCGAGTAGCAGCCGAGTAGCAGCCAGCAGCAGCATGCGCAGCCAGCAGGCAGCTAGCGCGGCCACGTGTTTCGCCTTACACCGATAATTAACTGATTAACAAGCGAGCAATCACTACAGCCGCTCGCTGCACGCGCGTTGTATATCAGAGAGTCAGCGGACGCCAGAGAGGGGAAGGCAGGGGGAGGCGGGCGAGAGGCAAGGCGGGAGCGCCGGGGAGGGAGGGCGAAGCGCGGGAGCGAGAGGGCGGGAGGAGACGCTAGGGCGAAGCGAGGTGCTAGCGGATGCGCTTGCTACGTGGTTTAATCAGACGCAGTCAGGGAGAGACGCCAGAAAATAAATAATAATTAAATAAAAAAAAAAAATCTAATAAAATAAAAAAAAATAAAAATAATAAAATATAAAAAATATAAAATAACGGAAGGGGAGGCTGGGAAGGGATTGAGAGGCATGGCTCGAGAATGGAAGTAGAGGGGAGGCTGATGGATGGCGAGGCTGACGCAGGGGAGGAACGTATGTGGAGGGGTAAGGGAGAGGAGCAGACGTTGGGAGGCGGAAGGGATGCTTAGGCGAGGCGGATGGGCACTATAGCGAGGGAAGAAAGGCTGGAAGCAGAGGCGAGCGCTGGGGCAAGATGGAGGCTGCGGAAAGGAGAGGGCTTGGATGAGAGAGATGAGAGAGAGAGAGAGCAGGGGCGTTAGGTGGCGGAAGCTAGGAGGGGGAAGGGAGATCGAGTGGTAGGCTGCGTGAGGATCACCACTAGCAGCAGTAAACACTAGGCTAGCGCTACTAGTAGTTAGTTCATGAGCAGGTGGTTGATGTATAGAGAGCTAGGTGGAGC
>NW_014581629.1:0-377 GCF_000485595.1 Priapulus caudatus
CATAATCCATAGTGCATAGTGCATAGTGCATACACTATAGTGCATAGTGCATAGTGCATAGTGCATAGTGCATAGTGCATACTGCATAGTGCATGGTGCATAGTGCATAGTGCATAGTGCATAGTGCATAGTGCATAGTGCATGGTGCATGGTGCATAGTGCATAGTGCATAGTGCATAGTGCCTAGTGCATACTGCATAGTGCATGGTGCATTGTGCATGGTGCATAGTGCATAGTGCATGCATGGTGCATAGTGCATAGTGCATATTGCATAGTGCATAGTGCATAGTGCATAGTGCATGGTGCATGGTGAATGGTGCATAGTGAATAGTGCATAGTGCATAGTGCATAGTGCATAGTGCATAGTTTATACACTG
>NW_014581629.1:4938-5222 GCF_000485595.1 Priapulus caudatus
TACACTGTAGCGCATAGTGCATAGTGCATAGAGCATAGTGCATAGTGCATAGTGCATAGTGCATAGTGCATAGTGCATAGTTTATACACTGTAGTGTATAGTGCAGAGTGCATAGTGCATAGTGCATAGTGCATAATGCATAGTGCATAGTGCACAGTGCATACACTGAAGTGCATAGTGCAGAGTGCATAGTGCATAGTGCATAGTGCATAACGCATAGTGCATAGTGCATAGTGCATGGTGCATGGTGCATAGTGCATGGTGCACGGTGCATGGTGCATAGT
>NW_014581629.1:9834-10168 GCF_000485595.1 Priapulus caudatus
GTAGTGCATAGTGCATAACGCATAGTGCATAGTGCATAGTGCATGGTGCATGGTGCATAGTGCATGGTGCACGGTGCATGGTGCATAGTGCATAGTGCATAGTGCATAGTGCATAACGCATAGTGCATAGTGCATAGTGCATGGTGCATGGTGCATAGTGCATGGTGCACGGTGCATGGTGCATAGTGCATAGTGCATAGTGCGTAGTGCATAGTGCATAGTGCATAGTGCATGGTGCATGGTGCATGGTGCATAGTGCATGGTGCACGGTGCATGGTGCATAGTGCATAGTGCATAGTGCATAGTGCATAACGCATAGTGCATAGTGCATAGT
>NW_014581630.1:0-401 GCF_000485595.1 Priapulus caudatus
AGCGATCGTCGCCTGATCAACACCAGTACGCAGCGGTGTGGGGCGAGCAATCGCCCCTGATCAACTCCAGTACGCAGCGGTGCGGGGCGAGCAATCATCGCCTGATCAACACCAGTACGCAGCGGTGCGAGCAATCATCGCCTGATCAACACCAGTACGCAGCGGTGCAAGGCGAGCGATCATCGCCTGATCAACACCAGTACGCAACTGTGCGGGGCGAGCAATCGTCGCCTGATCAACCCCAGTACGCAGCGGTGCGAGGCGAGCAATTGTCGGCTGATCAACACCAGTGCACAGCGGTGCGAGGCGAGCAATTGTCGGCTGATCAACACCAGTGCACAGCGGTGCGGGGTGAGCAATCGTCGCCTGATCAACACCAGTACGCAGCGGTGCGAGCAATC
>NW_014581630.1:587-10168 GCF_000485595.1 Priapulus caudatus
TCTTTTTTCCGCCTCCTAATCCTCTCGGCGTCCCACTACCTTCTCCGTCGCGTCCTCTATCTCCTCCTCTAAATGTCTCGGGGGTAAATGTCTGGGGGTAATTGTCCGGGGGGTGATTGTCCGGGGCTAAATGTCCGGGGTAATTGTCTGGGAGTAGAATGGCATGGGGGTAAATGTCCTGGATACCATAATATATATATATATATATATATATATATTATTGCCTGGTGTATCTGGTGTTGATCAGGCGATTGATTGCTCGCACCCGCTGCGTACTGGTGTTGATCAGGCGATGATTGCTCGCACCGCTGCGTACTGGTGTTGATCAGCGGCGATGATTTGCTCGCCCGCACCGCTGTGTACTGTGTTGATCGCGGCGATGATTGCTCCGCACCGCTGCGTACTGGTGTTGATCAGGCGATGATGCTCGCACTCGCACCGCTGTGTACTGTGTGTTGTCAGGCGATGATTGCTGCAACCCGCTGCGTACTGGTGTTGATCAGGGCGATGATTGCTGCGCCCTCGCACTGCTGCGTACTGGTGTTGATCAGGCGATGATTGCTCGCCCCGCACCGCTGCGTACTGGTGTTGATCAGGCGATGATTGCCGCAACCGCTGCGTACTGTGTTGATTCAGGCGATGATTGCTCCGCACCGCTGCATACTGGTGTTGACAGGCGATCGATTGCTCGCCTCGCACCGGCGTGTGTAACTCGGTGTTTGATCGCGGCGATGATGCTCGCACCGCTGCGTACTGTGTTGTATCAGGCGATGATTGCTCGCACCGCTGCGTACTGGTGTTGATCAGTGGCGATTGATGTGCTCGCACTCCGCTGTGCGTACTGGTGTTGATCAGGCGATGATTGCTCGCACCGCTGGTACTGGTGTTTGATCAGGCGATGATTGCTCGCACCGGCTGAGTACTCGGTGATTGATCAGGCGATGATTGCTCGCCTCGCACCGCTTGTTACTGGTGTTGATGTCTCGGCGATGATTGCTGGGGTAGAGGAGGTGCGAGGTGGTGGTGAGGAGGAGGAAGAGGAGGAGGGGAGAATGTGGTGGAGGAGGAGGTAGAGGTGCCCTCCTCTACCTCCTCTCCTCCTCTCCTCTTCTCCTCCTCCTCCTCCACCTTCTCCCCCTCTTCCTCCACCACTTTCTAGATTTATAAAATGTAACGCAACGTTTTAATAATTAGTAACAAGAAAATAATGTACCGGAAGATCTACCTTATTATTGTTATCATGAAGATGCATGTTTATACTGCTACTTCGATCATATGACATAGTACATAAGTTATATACATGGTAATACATGTCTTAATAATAACGGTAGTAACTCCTTACTGCCATGTAATATAATATTATCTTGATCGAAGGGTAAATTTCAGTATATGATAATAATTCGCTGTTAATTAATCAGTCTCTTAATTACAAGCATCTTTCTTGGCAGAAACTCTTTGTGCGTGAGCTCACAGATTGTATATTTTTGAAATATTTCCCAAGTGTTATAGTGTTATATTTACTCAGTCCTCTTGTTAGAGATTAGAGAAGCAACACAAATTTAAACGAGAGATGATACTGTGTTCTTCGTTCTTCGTTCTTCGTTGTTATGGATTGTATATTTATTGTTATTCGTTGCAGGTGACATATTTTCCTGGACATGGCTGTCAGAAACAAAATTAGTCTTAGACACAACATTAACATTTTATCATTTTCTCTTGGACCGAAGAAACGTAAAGAATGAGAATGAAATTTTCTCATAACTTTACAGAGAAAATTTTTGGCAGTGGACTATTAGACAAAGTTAATATTGTGACTAATGTTAAGACTAATTTTGTTTCTGACAACGGTACCCGAGTCTTTTCTTTATAGCTAAAGGCAACGTTGACTGTTCGTTTCAGTAGTACATTTTACCAGGAACTAATAATACCTAGGTACCCAAGGTATTCTTAGCTCTTGATTTTACGTAGTAAGTAACTCTGTTAAGTTAACCCTCTCTGTGTGCTGCTTTACATCTCTCCCTTTCTCTCTGCCTGTCTCCTCTTTCTCCTCTTTCTCTCGCTCTCTTTCTCTCTCATTTCTCTCTCTGTGCGTGCGTGCGTGCGTGCGTGCGTGCGTGTGTGTGTGTCTGTCTCTGTCTGTCTGCCTCTGCCTCTGTCTCTCCCTCTCCCTCTCCCCATCTCACTTCCTCTTCCCCCTCGCCCTCCCTCCCCTCTCTCACTTCCTCCTTCCCCTCTCTCTCTATCTCTCTCTTTTTCTCTCTAACTCTCTCTCCTCTCCCTCTCCCTCTCTCTCTGTATCAGGCGTCTGATAGATTCAGCAAAGCCGGGTAAATGATAATATAACGTGTGGTTTGCAGCTAGTCATTTAATTGTGTGGTGTAAGGCAGCGCGTGTGATGTAATAATAGACGACTGGTGAGACTCGCTTGCATGTTTCACCACCGCTTACTGCGTGCGTGCGTGCGTGCGTGCGTGCGTGCGTAGTAGACACTGCATCGGAAAGATCTAATTACACATTGTGAATTTGAATTCTGTTATCGGTGCCATTAAAATTCGTATCCGACCAAAAATACGTCTGTCTCGAATCTTTTTTTAAAATATTTTACTCGTTGAATTGTGCGTGCGTTCGTATACATAATCGCACATACAGTAAATCGATGCTCAAACGTATCATATCTGCCCACACACCCCTTCATCCCACATGAGGCAATGAATGATCATGAAATAAAAGTTCCTCTAATGTTACAGGAGAGTTGAGGAGCGAACAGACGATTTATCACGGCGAGGCACGAGCGATGCACGCACGCACGCACGCACGCACATACACGCACGCACACACGCACACATTCAAACGCACATACACGTATAATTTCTCTAATAACTTCTCATAATACATATGGCCCTAATTGTATTAATTATAATTCGATAAAAATAAATACAAGATAAATAATAATAAGACAAATATAGCATAATAATTATGCCGTCATATCCCGAATGTACCCGAATAAACAGTCGATCTTCAAACACTGACAATGTATTACATCATGTCACATTGTGTAATTGTATTGTGTAAGAGAACTGCTGCTGCTAGCTGCTGTGCTGCTGCTGCTGCTGCTGCGTGCTGCTGCTGTGCTGGTGGCTGGTGTTCTGCTGTGCTGCTGCTGCTGCTGCTGCTGCTGCTGCTGGTTCTGCTGCTGTTGCTGCTGGTTCTGCTGCTGGAAGAGGTGGCGCGGCGAATGCATAATATTGCCGCGAGAGGGCAGTACGGTACAGCGTAAAACAATGTGGCGCTGATGTTGTCGGTGCGATTTATAAGTTCCAAAAAAAGATGGAATTACCAACGGATTTCCAGGTAATTTACTGCGGAGAGCAAGTAATATGAGTCGTAAATGGCACGCGCAAAATACGGACTATACATTTCAGGGCCCTAGCAAAGGAAGGTGACGGGAAATTCTCGCGGCGTCGAATTGGTCAGAAACGGCCTGAAAACGGCGGGTAGGGTCGCTCAACGCATTTTTTTCGGCACTTCCTGTTAACTCGCATAAATGTTTATGGCCATTGCTACGCGACGCATAACGAACCCGACTACCGCGAGCTGCTCGGCTCGCCGGTCCGCGACATCCATCTCTACACCAGTGAGCTTGCGACACGTACACGCATTTGATTCGCGCAATGGCCGGCACTTCTGCTGATTGCCGTGTGTGTGTGCCGTGTGTGTGTTGCGTGTGACGTGTGCGTGTGCGTCCGCCTGCGTGTGCGTGTGCGTGTGCGTGTTGCGTGCTGCGTGTGCGTGTGAGAGCAGGAGAGTGAGGATGGGAATGGAATGTGTATGTGTGTGTATGCGCTAAGAGAGAGAGAGAGAGCTTCAGAAGGAGGTGGTGTGTGTGCGAGAGAGAAGAGTTAGATGAGAGAGATGAGAGAGGCTCTCAGAGAGGTGTGGTTGTGTGAGAAATAGAGAACGAGAGAGACGCAGAGCTGTTGCGCGCGTTGTTGTGTGTGTGGTGTGAGAGAGAGAGAGAGAGCCTCAAAGAGGTGTGTGTGTGTGAAGAAAATAGGAGAACGAGGAGAGAGCTGTGGCACGCGTGTGTGGTGTGCTGTGTGTGGAGAGTGAGTGGAGGCAGAGCCCTCAGAAGGTGTGTTTGAGAAATAGAGAACGAAGAGAATAGAGAGCTGTGCGCGTGTTGTTGTGTGTGAGAGAGAGAGAGGAGAAGAGCGTGCGAGAGAGGCGGATGAAAGGAGGATAGTTTACCGCAGCAGAGTGTCCCATTGACGCAATCATGCGTGTAGCGCTAGTTGCGCAATCACTGTGTGAGTGGAATGTCCGTCGACGCGTAGCCTGGGGCTAGGCGAGCCATTAAAGCTATATTACGCAGCGTTTGACGCGGTACTGGCCAAACTGCGCTTATATGGGCACCCTGTATCCCGGTCGAAACAAATTGATTTCCAAAAGTTCTAAAAACCCTCAACAGCATTCCTTCTGTATTTGGCGCCTCTTGTATTTCACAAACGGCCACTCCGAATCAAACGACAGTGCGGGGTGGCATTATCTAGAAACAAAGTGTGTAAATACGTCGGCCTCTATTTATAATTTTCTAAATGTTACTGTTAGTTTCACGAATCGCCAGAATTTTCCTTACATAAGTCTGTAATAATAAACATATTACTGTCTGTCACAATACCCCTGTCGATTTTAAAGGGGCTACCCTAGTACCCTCACATTTACGAAAATGACATAGGTCTCAAATCTCTCAATGGGACCCATGTTCTCTATCCTTAAACCTCTTCGTAACATCGTAGTAACATAATACTAATAGTCTTCAAAGTCCATGAGACTATATATATTGAAGACTATAAGAGTGAAATCTATGACATGTTCAGATAGTAGGGTGAGGGATCGGAAGAGAGAGATGGGAGCTGGGAGAAAGGGAGGGAGAGGTAGTGGGAGATGGGAGGGTAGGCGATGGGCAGGGAATGAAGTAGAGGAAAAGGGATGGAGAGGAGAGAGAGAGGGATAGGGGAGAGAGACTGAGTCAGAGGACAGACAGACAGAAGATATGGAGGTAAACAAATAAATTGAGGAGCGAACGCCGGACGTAAGAAATGAGAGAGCGGAAGGTGGATGCAAGGGAAACAGTTGACGGCAAGGTATAACTCCTGAGTTTGAATATCGAATATGTATGAGAGTTAGCAGACGCGGAAAGGTGTGAGAGCTAAGGTTAGAGCAAGAGGAAAGAGGCTGAAAAATGAAGAGGAGAGGATAGACAGATAAAACAATATACGGCTTTATGGTGTTATAGGAGCGGTTGGATAGGAATGTGATAGACGCAGGGATATACGGACGGGTATAGCTAACGGCGTAGTTAATAACCCCTCTTCCTGAGCCCCCAAGCAAACAAAAATTCTTTTTTTTGAAAATGTTGAAGGAATTTCACCTTCAAGGTCGCTCCATTTTAGTTGATAATAATTGCAAAATCTCCATTCGTGCGGGAGGGTGAACAGTGAACACCCCCTTCCCACATCCCTCTCCCGCTCGGTCGCTTGGCTCCTCGCGCTGGCGCTTCGATCCGCGAGCAGGGGCGTGCTTATAGGGCGGGGGGGGTCCAGGGAGTCCGGACCCTCCCCTTGGTCCGCGCAGAAAACGCACTCTGAGGGGGCGCTCTAAAATTTTCAAAAAAATTCTGGGGGAGGGCCCCCTTCGCGTGGGTTGCCCCTTTCCTGTCCTACTCCTTCGGGTTACGGTTTAGACCCCCCCCCTCTGAAACAAATCCTGTACCACGCCCCTGCCGAGATATTCTGCCAAAAATTGAAAACGAAACCCCCCCCCCAATATAAAGGCTAGCTACGGGGCCTGTCGTACAGATAACACTAAATAACAAAACACACATATCTTTAAAATTACATCTGTGCTGCTAGCTGGCAGCCCGCCCATTCTTCTAACTTCCTTATCCACGAACGCAATCCATCGCTGACAGCATCTATTACAAAAGTACAAAAGCATTTAAAGTCGGGTTTTATTCCTCTCTTGTTTCATGCTAATTAGCTAATTAGCGTTCAAATATTTAAATGCCTCAGCTACTAATATAAATATTTTAAGTACAAATATTCTTAGAAAACAGTCACTTGTTGGATTTTTACAGAAATTATATCAGTTATCGTTGATCTCATGTAACATTAACACCAGAACTGCTTCGATTGAGATAGCTAGTCTAAGTTGTAAACGCTTTAATTTTATACAAATTTGTATCACGCGTGGCAGATAATAGTTGTTAATGAAATGAGTTAGTTATTGATTTCAGTAGTTATACATTCCGCCGCAGGAGTAAGCAATTTACGTTACAATCTACACCGTAAGTGCAGAAGCTGCTATGTGAACAATGGGGCCCCCCTTTTCATGAATTACGTGTAGTTTGTTGAGTTTTGCCAAGAACCTGATAGTTATGCCCTAGCTTCATCTGGACATAGTCAGATTGGCAGCTATGTAGAACTCGCCTGGGATCGTCCGTCCGGTCGTCCGTCCGCCGGTTCGGTCGTCGCGGTCGGGGTCCGTCAACAGATTGGGCCACACATCTTAACCGCTCGACGTAAAAAACCGTCACGACTTATTCGCTCGGTCGTTGGGGGGATCGTCCAAAACGAGTTGGGATGTCGAAGCTGGGGATCAAAGGTCAAAGGTCAAGAGGTGTAACAAGAAGGTCGGCGAAAAACATTCACTCCTATACTTTAAGGTATAAGGGAGGAACATGCAGAATTGCCGGCCCACAAAATCTAAATGGCGTCGACCTAGGCTCGTGATAGTCGGTGTATACAGCCATCGAACTTAGGCTGAAGAAAAGCCTCACTGCTGCCGGGAAATTGCGAGGTCACAGGGGCAATGGAGCCACAGGGGCAGATTTTAGGGACATTTTCTGAGGAACCATTTGGTCTTGACGGAACCGAGCAAAGCGATTGGAAAAGGAACTTTTTTGTTTCAGAAGGTTGTGAGACCTATCATTTTTCCATGGCTTTATTTGTAAATGGACCATGAAATCTGTTTCACTGACGTTGCGAAGAGTAAGTGTCTGATAACCTTATTGACCACTCAGAGAGGAGTGGTTTAAACTTTATTGGATTTCGTTTGTCTAGTCTGTTAGAAAGAATCTTTGCACTTGCCGGGTTTGCTTAGTAGAATCCCCTATACATCTGCCTCTGGATGTATGAGGCTTACAATGTTTCACAGTGAATTTCAAAACGCTAAATTTGGTTAAAAGAAGGTTTTAATGCTCCTTAAATCGCTATAATTTATATGGCTCTGTAGCGAGGGTCAGTATGTTACATGTAACGTGTATGCCAGTGCAGTGCTTGCTGCCAGTTGCAATGAGTTGCATGTGTTGGTGGCAGTTTTTGCCTGCGTTAATTGGTTGCAGGTTGGCGAGACTCTCTATTTCGCCAGGCCTGTAGGCTTGCAGTAGCGTAAATGGGGCATGAGTGTTACCTATGTCTGTCTTGCAAATAGTTGTTGCTTTTACTACGAATGGATGGGAGCTTCCATTTTTTTCTTTTTTTAATCTTGATAGACCACTTAAACGTACGCATGCCATTCTGCGTGGGCAACTTTCATACGCATCCCATACGAAACATATCTTTTGAGAAGCGCTTCCTGATACCCATCTCTTCGTGCATTTTCCACTATTTCGGCGTGTATGTGACCCACAATTTGGGACTAACAGCGGGTTTACTAGAATCCACCACTCGCACCACAGAGTCACGTCAGTAGACGTTAAGTATGAGCGCATGTCGCTATGCGGCATTGTATAATATTTTTATAATTGGAATAATTTTTTTATTTTAAATGATGAAAATAAAAGGAAATATGAGAGCCTCGTCTTTCATAAGTTTGCAGCTATAGTGTGAAATCCAGATTGGAATCCTTGCTTACGTGTGGTTCTTAGATTTTCACTTGCCGAATTCTTTATGTTTTTCGCTTGGTTCACCGTGATACAGTACATGCGCGTGCGTGCGTGCGCGTCGTGGCATTCTGCTCGGGGTACGTGATATGCTTGGCGTGCACGTGTGTGTGCATCTGAGACCTGCTCATGTTCCACGTTGGTGCTTGTTGGTTGCAGTGGCCCAGAACCCGGTCACGTGTGCTTCGTCGCAGCGTTTGAACAGCAGTTTTTAACTATATGACGCACCAGACATACAGCAATCTGTACGAGCGCTGCCAGCTCAGCCAGTAACGGCTCATGACACGACCACGCTTACTATGTACACTATACTTATAACACCTCGCTGTGTAAGGGCCACCCTAGAGAACACGTCCATGTGCCCTTGCTCTATTATAGACAGGTTGCAGTTTCTACAGACGGTGGCGTCTGATCTCGCTGCTATAAAACTGCACTTAGAATAAAACGGCTCCCGCTCGCAAATCACCTTTTAATAGGCACCTTAGTACTTCCACGAACAAGTGAAATTGGCCACAGCATTTTCTGCTTTTTTTTTTTCTCCATTTTATGTTACTTCTTCAAATGATGCACACGGAATTCCGCGTTATCGAGCCTTTCAGTGATGCAAAAAACTCCCTAACCTAACCCTATTAAGTCAATTAAGTATGACCTTGGCAAGGCTCGACACTAGCGGTGGCCGGTGCCCGGGGCCACCAAAAACTTGATGTCGGGCCACCAAAAATTTTCCAAAAGTTTAAAATTGGTGGGCCGATCGGGCACTTCTAAAATTTAAAAGTGTCTATGTGATTAAAAATTAATTGTCTCTTACGTGCTTAATTCTCATTCATAAGAGAGCGAGCAATCGCGGAGAGGGCACGACGTGACGCACGTTGACAGATTCTACGCGAGCATACACGGCTGTGCGCACGGCATTATTGCTAAGCGCCAGCATTACATGTTTGATTACTTTCGTATCAATGCGAACCAGACATGCCGTCGTAGACAATAACGCCTGTCTCCAGTTGTTACATGTGGAGGCATGTAAATATGACACTGCCGAGCGATGAGACGATTCCTCAGAAGGGCAAATCAATTGTAACATAAATAAAAAATTTGACTGAAATTTTCTTCATTTTTTGATTGTATCTTGCTTCAAATGTTAAAATACGGGACACACATGCGTCCGGGGAGGGTCAGGTACGAGACGCCAGGGACACTATCGGGCCAAAATTTTACGGGACGTCTGGTCACCCTGATCTGCTAGCTAGCCTGCACTGGTGTCACCTGTTTCGGATCCGAAGCTGAAACTGCCAAACTATTCCATGAAGATGATCAGTACTTTTTAAATCGAAAGTGTAAATATTAGTGCTTTGTAAGTTTATTTACTCGCATTTTTCTCTTGTCTCTTTAGGAAACGAAATATTTAACTTAGATCTTAGACATTCATTGGCATGCTTTTTCTCTTTTAAATGCCATGCGTTACCCACGGTACTATTTGTGACAATATAATTATGCGTCGGCCCGGGGGGCTTCTACTTTTATCTTATTACATCTGCAAATATTTCTATTTTTACAAGTTGTCAAAGCCTGCCAGACTATTTGCAACCATTTTATGAGATTAAATGTACTATGTTTTATTTTATAACATGAACAAGCCAAT
>NW_014581631.1:0-10165 GCF_000485595.1 Priapulus caudatus
GAAATCATGTATGGGCAAAATACCGGGAATAATGGGTTTATTGATACCAATCGCAGTGGCTCGGTCACGAAAGCGCAAGTAGGCTTCGGCATCGTAGAAAAACTGGGTGATGGCCCGATTAGCACCCGCGTCGAATTTTGCTTTTAAATGTTGTAAGTCCTGCTCTGCATTCAATGCCTGTGGATGAACTTCGGGATAAGCGGCAACGCTGATGTCGAAATTGCCTATGTTTGTTAAAGCTTGAATATAATCGACGGTCGACTTATAGGCGTATGGTTTGCCGTCACCCACCGCATCCCCACGCAATGACGCAAGTGCAACTATTGGCGTTGTGATGCCCAGCCATCTTGAAACTGTTGCGAACCACTGCCGCACGATCGTTCGGCATTGCTAGTCGGCGCAGGTCATTGTGTGCCGCAATCTCGGGATCGGCGATTCGTTGTGCATTGAATAAATCCGCGGTAATTCGATACTGACCTGCGCTGTCAATATCCGTATAGGCGCCCGTAGGTCATACCGAGAAAAACTCGGAGGTTTTTAACCGTTCGAGCTGACCGATTGCCCAGCCATAGCGTCGCTCGCATTGGCTGATTCCTGGGCGGAAAAAAATTCGTAAAGCAAAAATTTTGGCGCTGATTCTTGATCCGATTCGTCAGATCCCTGTTCTAATAAATGGTTGTTTCTCTCTTGCAGCCTTGCGACCGTCCTTAATGTTGACTAGCCGGATACCGACTGTTGTGCCAGCCAAGGAATCTTAAAGCCGGGTAGCGCGATGCACAACTACCTGTCAGGTTTCGGGGGCCTAGATTTGAAATAACCCATTTTCGAAGTATTGTGGCTGAATTATCATTAACGTGAAAAGCCGAGACGGTATGCTGATACTCAGTGCGTAATATTAACTTTCTGAAATGGGCCGGAACAATTCGACTACGATGAGGCCGGCCCATCAAGCGCCCGCGTAAAACACGATTGGCCTTCGCGAATGATCTTCGGCCGGTTTGTCGCTGTATGCAGAACCATGTGCAAGATGCGGAAGGTCCGAAACTATTTGTCTCAATCGGTAGTTGGTACCATATCCGCCCTGTCGGGCGCTACGGAATTGATGTTTTTTAAATAGCACTTTTCGAAGGGTTTGGTTGGCGGGTGCCCACCGCTAACGATGGCCACTGTGGCTCATATGCGACCACGCCGGGCACACATCTGCGCCACGCGGACGCTATCGAGTAACTTCGAGTATTCGGCCCGGTACCGGTACCTATATCGGAGTACCGGTCGCCTTTGAAAATCCTTCGAGACAATTTCAAACAAGGGGTCTGTTCTTCGAAAGGTTGCCTGCTATGAGATCAAGTGCATGTCCGCCGCGAAATGCTGTCCCCAGGCTTTGGCGACGTTCTGGATAGTAGTCCTGAGCCTTGTTGGGCCTCACGAGTGTCTAGCGAACCTTGTTTCAAGACGCGATGAAAGTATCACGGTCCCTAAGGTCACGCCATGCGGATTCTGGAGATGAGTGAAACCAGTGCGTGCGCGAATCCTGAGGCAGAATGCTTGAATGCGCGAGAGTTCGTGAAAATAAACCTGGGTAGCCGTTTCCGAGGCAGGCCGATGTTCCAAAACGCGCCTCTGACCAATGTGAGTTTGCAGGTGACGGAAACTCCTGGGCTGGGCGTTCTATGCCGAGGAATTTGTGTGTAGTGTCGGTACGCTGGGCGCTAGTTCGATCAGCCTCCGAGGCGCAAAGCGCCAGAATTTCTTAAGCGGGTGGATGGCTACCGCGGTCTGCTCTGAGAGAACCAACGCAGGAGGAGTGTGTCGACCAATAGTTTGTGACGATCCGAAAGTCCAAGTTTCCAAACAGTAAGAAGTAGGTGTTATTGTTTTGTCCCATATTTAGTGTTACAACCTGTCAAGGTCTTTATGAGTTAGTCGTTATGGCATTGACCTTCAACTCAGCGTAAAATGATTGCACTAATGACGTAGATTTTATTCGAACGTGTGCTTATGTTTAAGTGAAAAAAGAGACCAGGGCGCTGTTAGGGACGGCGAATGGTTGGCAGGCCACCCGGTGACTGGAATATTGTGTGACTATTGTGCTTAGCGAGAGAGGCTGGTGATGGTGGCACGCGGAAGTTGTAGGTATTATTAGTGCGATGAGGCGCCGGCGTGAAAAAATCATGCCAGGGCGCATTATTCGCAGCTGATGACACTAGGGCCGCGAGCAGGCTCGGATATGTATGTAACCGAACACCTTTGGCGGTACCTCGATAGCCATGAACGCGTCATAAAACTGGAGCAGCGAAAAAGGGATCCGAAGATGCGAGGCTCGCTGAACTTAATGATAGGCGGCTACAGTTGTTGAAAACTGAAATCGAGAGGCCTCCAAGGTACACGCGAGTCAGTACGTTGCTGGAGAGCCGCGGGTCTCAATTTGTGCCCAACGGGTGGAGAATCCTCGAGCGCCACTGGGCGAATTGCTGGCCCGACGATGCGTGTAGCAGACTTTGCCGGAACAGGCCATTACGCTCTCAGGGAGAGGACTGGGGCCCGGTGAAAGTGTAGAGTCGTGCCTGATCGAAACCATGTCTTCGCCGTGTAAAGAATCGAGCTTTGCTTAGTCGAAGGCGCCAGTGAAGGCTGCTTGCCAATTGTTTGTTCCAGCCAGAGCATTTTTTTTTTTGTTGACAGCCAATGGTCGCAGCCATGATGGGTGTCGGTCGCATCAGATTTGATGAACATCTATGAAAATATCACCCCCGGCGTGCATCTGCCTGCGGCACCAAACTGTGGTGTCGTCATCCGAGGTGGTGGCGGCTTGTGCTCCGAAACTATTCGCAAGTCGACATCTGCACCTGGTAGCGAACCGATCATCGTTGCCAAAGCGCCAAATTGGCAGGGCAATCCCTGAGTTTGTCGATTAGGCGAAATCGTCTATAACCGCACGCGCTTCGAAGATTATGGCGCCAATTAATGCGGTAAATGGCGGCGCGATGCAGGTGCCCCGTCTTGTTGGCGGCTGTTGCGGGCACCTCGCCGCGAGCATGTTAGGTGGCAATGCGTCAGGCGCTTTTGACTCGACGCCGAAAGGATGCTGGCCCATCGAGATGGACGATATTACGCGGGTCCTGGGCCGGGGATGTCACCGAACGGAGCGAAAGGTCACAGGCTAGAAGAAGGTCGAGTCATACGATAAATATCAAAAGTGGCTTGGACGCAGTGCGTCGGCGGCGTTAAGTTCTGCGCTAGTAGTCTGTTGTCGATAGTTGCCGATGTCTTCATAGTTGTCCGCCATTGACCTGGTGGAGGCTATCCAGTGACCAGGTCGCGCAAAATGCGGGTTCGAATCATCAAACGCGAGCGTTGGGTGTCCGCACCGAAGCTGGCAGTCATCACGTCGCCACCTGGCGATAGCGGCTTCGCTGATTTCAATTTCGAAGCCATTGTGTTGGAATATCACGACGCTGGCGAAATCGGTGGCCTCACCGCGGACCAATAACCAGTCGGGTCGTCGACGATGGCAACGTTTTGCTGCCGCGGTCAACCCGTCTTTCAGCGCAGACACCTGCGGCGCAGTGCATCAAACAGCTTTGCGATCGGGTATATTTCTCCACCTTGTACGCAGATTAGCATTTGCCTTGTTATTTTTGGGCTTCGATAATTTGGCGGCCTGGAGCTTACCATCGTCCGGTTAACACCATATCGTTAAGGCTTCGCTATCAAATCGAGTCGCCACGGGATAGACCTTCGGTACATTCGATAAAGTCGCGAGGGTTCTCTTTCGTGCGAAGGTGAAAACTGCTGAGTACCTGGAAGGGTTGGTTAAACAGAAGATTTTAACATCGTTCAAAAAATCTTCCCACTGCCTGGGTCGACTGTGTGCTTGTCCAGTGGCCTGACATTCCATCATTTCGGCAGTAGCTTATGCAAATTCGTACTTCAACTACGATTGATGGCATTCTCGCATAGCTTTCGGACTTCGGCAATTGACTTTTTGTGTTAAACGGCTGGAAATTATCGGGAGGGTACGACTCATTGTCAATTCAGCGATTGCTGTACTGCGGTCCCGCATGATCGGAATTTCATTTATTGAACCTGGGTCGAGGTTGTGTGCGTCGGGTTTTAAATTCGCCAAATTTTCGCATCAGATTAGGCCGCAGTTTTGCTGTCCGATTAAATGGGATCCAGGAATATTAATCGACCTATCCGCCGGTTAGTGCCAGTTGGTCGGCGATTTGTTCGGCGATTTTTACCCCCGTTCTTCTCCTCTTTGGTGATAGATCGATAACTCGAGTTTGCGGGTATCGAGAAAGGCCACCAGGCTATCGTGCCCTCGCGGATGAGCTGGGCTTAAGATCCTTCGTCGCACTGAGGAGTAACAACTCGATCGACGGTATGTGTATCTCAGCGGAAGCGAGAATGTAATGTCGCTAAATGTACCGGATTAATTCGTCTGCCTCCATTCCGTTGTCTCGCTACACACGATATGCCAAGTTTTTCGACCATTGCTCGGCACCAAGGTAAACTGGCGTATCAGTTCAGCCTCGCGTGTGGGTGCCACGCGATTTGCTCTTGACTCCGGCGGTACAACTTGACTTGTACAGGTCTCGGACTTTTGCAAGGCGCTCATCGAAGCGAATACGACGTTACTCGGCGCCACCTCTGTAAGCAGGCGCATAGACGAAGTCCGCTAGAAACCGATAAAGGCTTGATTGGGCTCGCCGTGTGCATTCGGTAAGCTCGGAGCTTTGTGCAAACCATCGTCTTTGTAAATAAAATATTACTGGAATCGACTAGATATAAACTCAATGAAACTGCCCGCCGTAAATTAAAATTTGTCTTTGCTAACTCATTCGTAGGTTTGGTTTGTTGTCAAGGCGATGTATCGTTTTAATTTTTATCGTTAGTTCCTGGTTACTTCCTCTCTTTAATCGCATGCGTCATCTCAGAACTTTTGAGCCGGTCTTGCAGCGTTGATTGCTGAGGGCCAAAAAATTTGCCCTGGCGGGTGAAGTCGTGAACAATTTAGCTGCGAGAAAAAACTCATTGCATGGCCGCATAAAGGGGGTGCAGTTGTTTACCAGCCTATGCTTACTGCAAATGGAATATAAGCAAGAAATAAACGAAAAGGCAAGATTAAATCGGTACAGACAGATGTAATCAGGTCTCAGACTTACCCGCAATCAGCCTGTCTGGAGAGTGTAGCAATCGAGGCGGCGCACAATCTAGGCGAAGATGAGTTATCATCGAGCGCTAACGGCGATTCGACGCGGCCAGCGAAACTGGTTGGTTGGACGGCCAGGAGCGTGAGGCAACGCACTAATAGTTAATTGCGTGACCACTGCCTATCAAAAATTTGCCTAGATTTTATTACCGAAATTGCCACGCGAAGCGTAATCGTCTGGCGCTGAGTGACATGGAAGGAACGGCGGGACAGAATATACCCGTAAATTGAAGCTCGCTGGCAGCTAGTCACTCGAGACGGCAATTAAATTAACAGCCAACTGCGTCACTCGACTGCCGAGCTTGAAAGGCAGCATGTGCTGGGATAGTTCAGAACGGTGCAAAAAAAAGAGTCTCTTAGAGGTTCTGTTTAGACGAGCAGCGTGATAAGGCCTGGGGCAAATAGGCCATGGAGACGATAAAGATTTTACAGCCGTACAGATAACGGCGCTTTTAATTCAACCAAATTCATCAGGCTCGACTTTTGAACTACCAGGATTAGCCCGGGGAATAGCAGGAGGCCGTGGTTGAAAGCACGATAGCGTCAGCCGCGAATGTCATGCGGGATCCCCAGGGCTCTGATTAAGAGTTTCGGTGAGCAGATTTACGATCTGCCCGGCAAGCAAAGTGAGAAAATAAGCGAGGCTAGTGCTATTACTTTGAACGAGGGGGGGAGGGGCTATCTCATGTGTGCATCACGGGCTATACGTGGACGCGGGTGTTGAACGACTGAGAACGCGTTGTAAGACATTAGGCGGAGGACGATAATGGATAAGATTTTCAAAAAGCGAGTTCTGTCGAGGTGCTATGAGCTGAGTTCTGACTAGGTTTATGTGCAGCCGTGTGGGGATGGCGGGGAGGGATAATCTGGGGAATAGCGCGGGAGATGGAGCGCTATGAGTGCTGTCTATCGAGAAATCGAGCGTGCAACTGTGAGTCACGCAGTCGGGAGAATATGCGTGGGGATAGCTGGCGGCGCGCGGAGATAGAGGAGGTGTAGAGATACAGCGACAGAGCTGGGAAATAACACGAGGATGAGAGTAGCGTCGTCAGGGAGAAGAGCCAGAGAGTCGAGCGATATAGCCGCCGGTCGGAGATATCGATGTGAGCAGAACTAACCGAAGATCTGGTAATGCAGATAGGCCACACGATGCGCGCGGCAGTATGACGCCGAGGCGAGAGTGCTGCTGATCGAGCGCGGCACTATGAGCTCGCTAGAGGAGCACTGGGATCGCCCGTTGCGTGAGTGCGAGCACATTGGTATGGGGGTCATGCGGGCGAGGGTATAGTAAGAGATGGGCGCAATAGCACGAGCAGAGATTGTCCACAGCTAAACGAAATTAAACAGACGCTGGCCAAAACCGAAAGCAGTCCGTGCGCATGAAGGCTTGTATCCAGCAAATATTTTATTTCTCGGCACGAAAATCAGCCCTATGTGATTCTGGTCGACCAACAAAATTCTCGCGTTTACGTTTACCGAAATGAGCAGGGTACACCGATACTGGAGACCGATTATTTTATTACTATCGGCCTCAAGGGCGCGGGCAAGGAAAAACGCGGCGATCAAAAAACACCCACCGGCATCTATCACGTGACTCGATATATCGATGATAAAGAGTTACCCGATCTCTATGGTAAAGGGGCTTTCCCGATTAGTTATCCCAACGTCTGGGATGTGCGTAAAAATCGCACCGGTGGTGGCATCTGGATCCACGGTACACCGTCTTATACCTATAATCGTTCTCCCTGGGCGAGCAACGGCTGTATTGTTGTCAGTAATCCTGATTTTCTCCAAACCAATAGTGTACGGCCGGAGTTTAAATACGCCGAGTTGTGATCGCCGATCAAGTTGACTGGCTTAGCGGAGGTGCAATGCTAGAAACAGCGCCAACAATGGTTGACCAGTATCAGCCAGATGGATAAACGATTGGCAGAGCCTTGATCACGACCGCTATCGCGCCGACATTATTCACCGGTCGAAATTTTCTTCTTACGGACGGGACTTTAAAGGCTGGATGGGCATACTCGCTGGGTTAATCGGAAAAAACTATGTCAAGTATGAGTACAGCGATTTGAACCGTGTTTAACTATCCTGGTGAAAAAGATCTGTCTGCGCTCAGTATTCAGCAAAGAACTATGCGAGTAACAACCTCAATCTGGAATTCACCCAAGGAACTATTATTGGCGGCAAATCGGAAGATCGCTGGCCAAATTATTCACGGAAGGCTCACGAACATTCCCCAAATCAGTTCTGCAATAGTCAAAATTAATGTCTAAAGCACTTGAAAGGAAGAGCGTTAATGAATTGCCTGCCAGTTCAGTCTTGTATTGAGTGTCTAATTACTTCAGGCAGTACAAAACTTGCCGTTGCTGCCATTTTGCTCGGCAGTTCACCAAAAATCTTTTTTAGTTTGCGTGATAAGGCCAGATGCGGTTGCCCTTACCCATAACTCGCCGCCAGTTTTCAGGTTCGCGGGATTCGACAAACATTTGCCAGGCGATCCATCACCCACGCTGTATTGTTGGCTGAAATGGTGGGTTGTTGAGAACATTAAATCGTCGATTCGGTCTTCAAACGCCCTGCAGACAATTGGTGACTTAAACTGTGCAGGTGCCGTGTGTCTTGCCTAAATGCCTCAGGCAAAGTTTGCCTCGGCGATGGGCCACTGGCCATATAAGACGTCATCCATCAAAGCTTAATTGGCCTGTGGATTGCGTTCGACCTGCACCTACAGGCCGAGTATGCGCATTGGCGCAACCTAGAGTCGGCTATCTGCGCATAATATGCGCTCTTCAGCAGGCATGTTTTTCGATGCATTAACCGGCTGGCCGGCATCAAGTTTGTCGCGACTAAAGACGTTGGCGTGGCTCGGATAGTGCCAGATCTCGAAATTTATTTCGAGAGATAACTCTCCGGTCAGGAGTATGGCGAGATTTAACAGAGGATGCTCGTTAACCAGGAATTAGTCGAGATTTTTTTCCAGGCTAAAAGTACGTGGTGGTTGTCGAATAATACGAATTCGAACAATCTTGAGCGTGGATTTCATGAAGTGTGCGAGTCATACCACCGGCGATAATCTGTGTGTGCGTTTGCTGTAGGTGGGAAGCGTAGCTGCATATAAACTGGTGCTCGAGTAAGGGCCAGAGACCTTGGAATTTTAATTAATATGAAATCGAAAGTCTGCATCCGGTAGGCTGCAGGCTGTCAGCAAAAGCCACTCTGTTTTCATCAAAGCCCTGTCAACACCCAAGTTGTGTTTCATCGCCTCTAGAAGCGAGATAGGAGTCCAGCCGGTCATGGTTACTGGTGATCTGAAAGGGCAAGGCTCAAAGGCACGCGAAGCATCATTGACGACAATATTTTAGACTGTTGGCGACAGTTCAGCATTTCCGCTGTATCTGTCTTCAACCACATGATATAAATCGCGTATCCCAGGCTTGCAGATTCGGGTTATCGGGCACCGACGACGAAGATGAAACTGTCCTTTGACGCTTTGCATCATTGGTGGGCTTGATCCGGGATTATCATTTGCCGAATTAGGCATAAATAATAGTTCTGCTGGGATTGATAGTAGTCAGGAAGGGATCTGAATAGCGAGATGACCTGTGAAAGCGCGCATACTAACAGAAAGCAGGGGCCTTGCACGGATGTATTGAATTCTGGCAATTGAATTTGTTCATCGAGTGCGTTGCCTGGCGGCTGATTTTCGGAGTTTAATTTGTTCAATTTTGTTTCCGAGACGGGCATGCGTGTTTTCATTGTGTGCGCAAACACACGGCGATGCGAAATTCTTTCAATTCATCCAACGCAGCGCCTCAACTTTTTTGTAATCATAGTCATCGCTGGCTGGTAAAAAAGCAGATATTTTTGCTGATACGCTGTACGGTATCAAGTGGCTGTCGAATACGCGGCGATGCCGGTTTTAGTTTTCGCAGGCGCTTGAGCATGGCCTGTAGGTAAGCCGGGACACGCGGTAGTTGGCCGGTTGTCGATCTCGCGTATAAATCCAGCGTATAACAGGCCAGCTAGCTGCGTTTGATGTCACTGCTTGGTTGGTTTTGGGACTGCGCAGCTTTCGAGTTCATGGACGAACTTGTAGACGAATAGAGAGAATTTATGTGCGGCCTGCGTCTGCCCATCAGATTAGCGCAAGTTAATGCAAAGTCACCCCGTTGCTTAGCAGTCGCTCTTTAAATTCGCTCCTTATTTTCGGGTAGTTTGCCGTCGAAGAAAGCACGAAAATAGCGGCCATGAGCAATCCTCAAGCCAAGCAGTTCGGCTCGGCTGCCCAGGGCGCTATACATTAATGCCGTCTTCTCGATCAACGGCAGGTTTTTGCCGAGATATTTGATACTGTCGCCGAGTTGTAAATAATACAGCCTGGCGATGCCGCTGCTGTGATAAAAACTGGCTTCAGTGCTGGTTTCGAATAATTCGATAGAAACAGAATCTGTATAGTCAACCAGCGCTGGATAAGCACGGATAGCCTGTTTGCTCTGCTGGATATTGGCGACTGCGGGTAGTTGATCGAAGTCCCAGTCAGAAAGTCCGCTGCGAGCAATTGATTCGTTGTGCTGTACCTGGTTGTCAAATTGCGCGCGTGCCTGGTCACTAAACTGTGTTTGCAGGCTGTCTAAATCATGCGCCTGCTCAATACATTTCTTGCCATCGAAAAGCGCAAAATGCATTTGCAAGTGTGTTTCAAGATTAGGGTTTTGCCACTCGGATAAAGGTATGCTGACGCCGGTCATGGCGAGTAACGAACGCTGAATCGATTCCAGCAAGTTAATATTGCTGTCGTCTCGTTGCAAACAGGCCGTCGCAAATTCATTCACCGGGACGAAGTTCTTACGCAATTTGCGTGGCAGGCAGCGAATTAAGCCTTCTATTTTTTCCTGTAGCAAGCCGGGTACCAGCCGCTCAAAATCCTGCGCCTTAAACTGATTCAAC
>NW_014581632.1:0-906 GCF_000485595.1 Priapulus caudatus
GAGAGAGAGAGAGAGAGAGAGAGAGAGAGAGAGTGAGAACAAGAGAGAGAGAGAGGGGGGGGAGGGGAGAAATGCTGTGGGAGGAAGGGAGTGTAAGTCAGAGAGGGACTGAAGAAGATGAAGTAGACAGCCGGCATGTGTTGCTCCTTAATTGGTCCAAATTGAGATTCGGAGAGCAAAATCCTCGAAAGGAGAGTGATCTCGCGTGATTCACGTGGCTCTAGAGTGATCTCGCGTGATTCACGTGGCTCTAGAGTGATCTCGCGTGATTCACGTGGCTCTAGAGTGATCTGGCGTGATTCACGTGGCTCTAGAGTGATCTCGCGTGATTCACGTGGCTCTAGAGTGATATCGCGTGATTCACGTGGCTCTAGAGTGATCTCGCGTGATTCACGCGGCTTCTAGAGTGATCTCGCGTGATTCACGCGGTGGTGGAGTGATCTCGCGTGATTCACGCCTGGGGGGTCATGTTACGATGTTGAGGTAGTGAGTGCGCCATCTCTACTCCCATCTACCCCGCATGAGTGGGTGTGCCGCTCCATACCACCCACCCCCAGGGAGGGGCACACTCACTACTGCGGGGGTGGGTGGGTTGTATTGGGGGAGCAGCACACTCACTACTGCGGGGGTGGGTGGGGGCAGCGAGGAGCGCACTCACTACTGTGGGGGTGGGTGGGTGGGAGCAGGGAGCAGCAAACTCACTAATGTGGGGTGGGTGGGTGGCACACACTCACTAATGTCCCCTCACCCACCCACCGCACAGTAGTGAGTATGCCCCTCCCTGCCACCACCCACCCACCCCCGCAGTAGTGAATGTGCTGATCCCTGCCTCTACCCACCCACCCCCGCAGTAGTGAGTGTGCTGATCCCTGCCTCCACCCACCCCCGCAGTAGTGAATGTGCTGA
>NW_014581632.1:4240-5180 GCF_000485595.1 Priapulus caudatus
CATTGACCTCACTCAGCTTCCCTTTTCCACCCTCACCCTCCCTCACCCTCCATATATATATATATATAATATTCCTTCGGCATCCCGTGGCCTCACTCAGCGTCCCTTTCCCACCCTCACCCTCCCTCACCCTCCACATATATATATAATATTCCTTCGGCATCCCGTGACCTCACGTATGCTTCCTCCACCTCTCTGAGCCTCCCTCTCTTAGCAACACTTGGACGACTCCTGTCTCAGCCCCCCCCCCCCGTGTACGTGCGAGGTTTTGTAGGTCGCGTCTGCGCGCACGCACGAACGAACGCACGCACGTACGTACGCACACACGTACGCACGCACGCACGCACGCACGCACGCACGCACGTGCGGCTGTCGTAATGGAATATCGAGCAGCACACGGCAGTCGCGACCTCTCAGTTTACCGGCAATTTTTCGCGTCCGCTAACCGAGGAATTGCACGCAATCTGACCATGATTATTCCTCCCTCCCTCCGCTCTCCCTCTATGCGATCTCTCCCCTGTTTCTCTGCTCTGTTTCTCGCTCCCCCCCCACTGCTTCTTTCTCCTCTTTCCCGCTCTCTCGTTCTCCCGCCCTTCTCTTTAGCCCTCCCTCCCCCAGTCTCTTCCACGCGTGCGATGTCTCCCTTTCTTGATTTATCGCTCTCTTTATCTTTCTCCACTCGCATCTCTTTCCTTTTTCCGCCCTCCCTCTTTCTCTGGTGGTTTCTCGGTATATCTCGCTCTTTTTGCGCCCCTCTCTATCTCTCTACGTGTTCCACTCTGTACATCTATCTATTAATGTTCCCCTCTGTACATCTATCTACTAATGTTCCCCTCTGTACATCTATCTACTAATGTTCCCCTCTGTACATCTATCTACTAATGTTCCCCTCTGTACATCTATCTACTAATGTTCCCCTCTGTACATCTATCTACTAATC
>NW_014581632.1:9853-10161 GCF_000485595.1 Priapulus caudatus
GAGAGAGAGAGAGAGAGAGAGAGAGAGAGACTGCGAGACCGAGACAGAAAGAAGAGGAAGAGACAACAAGGCTGTACATGTATACCTAGTCCGTGATCATTAACAGTGGTAGCCATTACCTGTAACATTACCTGTGCCATTACCTGTACCATTACCTGTACCATTACCTGTACCATTACCTGTACCATTACGGTTACCTGTACCATTACCTGTACCATTACGGTAACCATAATTTAAGCCCAGCGCACACGTGAATAATTTTACTCAAGTAAAATTATGCACGCGTCAAAATACTCAACGAAAATGCG
>NW_014581633.1:0-10156 GCF_000485595.1 Priapulus caudatus
TTTCCACCCATACCTTCGCCGGTAGGTTTTCTGGCTGTCTCCAGGTAGTCACCACTTGGTATGTCTTGGCACCATTGAGTAGAAACTCTGCAGCAACGAGCGAGAGAGAGCGAGTGCCGTAAGCCTTCTGCGTCTCACGGTCTTCCCGGTGACTGATGCTGGTCATTGGCCACCAAACACGCTGCGCCAATGAGAACGTCCACGCCAGATGCCTTCATCAGTGTTCCTATACAGGCCCAGGAAACTCATGAAGAGTGTGCATCTAATGCCCCGGGTGAGCTATATACACGGCTTGGTCGCAGCCGCGTGAGGGTCTTTGCCCATTGCGACAGGCATGCTAGTCTGATATAGTTGGAGAGTCAACAAGATCGAGGTGGGTGTACTGCATCCCCGAAAGAAATGAAACGTTGTTGAGAGTCCTCTCAGCGGAATGACCAGGGGCGCTAGTCCAAAGCGCCGTGTCTGGGTGAGAGCACAGGTGGGTGAATTCGATCAATAACGGTCGCAAAACACCAGGCGCAGATGTCTGAGCTTATGGGCAGAGCCCCGCCACAAGTCGGTCTTTGCTGAGGCATCTTAAGCCCGCCACTCGACGAGGTGTGTCACTCTTAGGACTTGCAACACCAGGCTGCGTCCGCTGTGACGTGAAACTGACTATGCATCGGATTGAAGCTGTGACTCTCTTCCTGCGACAAGAGCTTCAATGGATTCACGAGTGGATTCAGTCTTGGCACGGTCTGTGGTAGTGCAGCTGCACAGCTGTAATAGCTGGATTGGCCTCATGAAGTCGCTTGAGAGATCGCCGTCGTGTTCTTTGACTCGATGGATGCGTGAGCTTGCAAATCACACGCGTCGGCCCCCCGCCCCCCGCGACCCCCGCCCAGGCCCTCTGGCAACGCATGTACAAGGACCCGCCCAATGTCCTGTCTCGTGATGCCGGCAGGATGCTGGGTGAACTCCATGACCATGGTGTGGGTGGTTTTCATCCAGTTTGGTCTCGTATGTTCAAGTCGTAGTTGTCAGCCTATATATACTATCTATGAACAGTGAATTACATTATAAGTGTCCTTAATTTATGACCGGGTTGACCGTTATTTTGGAAACCCTGACATTGACCCCAATACTCTAAAAAAAAATAACTTCAGAAAATGGACTCCCCTGCCCTCGAAAACCCCTAAAAAGAGGTATTGCATGACACTCCTAGGGGCATCGAGATCACAAATTGTAAAATTTGACCAAAAATCGAAGAGTGAACGGCGCGGGTCCATCTTCGAATTCAAAAATGCTGCTAACGTTGCACAGGTAGGCAACCAAGCTAAATCACTCTCTAACTATATAAGAAACACATTCCATGAAAAGTTTAAGAGTAATTAACATTGCAGGGTGCAACATTTTGCAACAGAACTATTACCTGAATTTACTTCAACGGGGGCCCGGAATATAACGCCAAGAGCCGTATAATCGTTGAGTTGAAGAAGGTTCTGGCCGATTGGACGACGGAATTTCATAACCCCAATGTAGCTTGAGATTTGCTGTGAAATGCTCCGTATAACTTTTTTTGGCCCACTCACGCGCCATCGTTTTGCTGGGTAAAAACTGAATTGCACTTTCTTCTTTTTTTGTTTCTGTTGTATGAGTAGTAATACATATAGGCGTGCGATAGACGCGCAGCGGAACGCCGAGGTTATAGGCATAGGTAGACTGTAACTCCGTTTGCCCCCACCTTTAACTCCGGCATATCGCTACACTCCACGTAGTAGTAGCGTGTGGGAAACTGTCGGACCCGGTACCAAGTCTATTGCATATAGCCTCGTTTCCTTGTGCAGCACGGGCCCGGCGCGAACCGCTTATTTCTGGCCTGAGCGGCTAAACGACCCACGTACAACACCTACGTCACGTAGTGTAAGCATGTGGAAACTGTGACCGGTACCAGTCTTATGCCACTGCTTGATAGCATGGCGTCTATTTTGTTTATCAACGATGGAACGTTTCTTATTGTTCGTACGTTTGATTCGTAAATAATGACGAGCCGCAACTGGAATTTTTTCATCGAAAGGTCATTTAAATTAAAAAAGAAAGTGCGAATTTTGTTATGGGCAAGACTACGACTATAAATAATAATATGTAAAGCGTAGATGCAGCTTTACATAAAATTTGTATTAACATACCGGCGTGGTCGGTAAAGATAAGATAAGATAAGATAAGTTTATTTTGTAACTTTCCCAATATAGAATAAGAATAGAATAGCCGGCGTTTTACAGGAATAGGCCCAACGGCCTGTATCCCGGTCTAATTAATACATCAAGCCTCAACATTTTTGTTCATGAAAGTCCCTCGCGAGTTAAGAGTAATCTAAATTGGGGTGATTGGGCTCGTGGGTATTGTCGCTAGTGAACACTGTTCACGTTCCAAAATGTCTACCCGGCCTCTGTGTCCCCACCTAAAAATTGCAGACCTGGGTTCGCTGGCGGCCACTATGGATTCTCGTGCCCGGCCTATGCATTCGCGCACAGGATTCTATAAGCTGGCCAGCGCTGCATAAACTGTCGTTAAGGACGTTCTCGCGTCGCCGGTGCGCCTTGCCGCGGGAACTGCGCGGCAAGATTGGCGCAGCAACCTTCGGATATTAAACACCTCCTCGGCAACGCTTCTCTAGTATCCCGTCTCATCTGGTTTCATTTCCTCGTCAGTTCTGCATCCGATGAAGAAGTTAGGGGCTTTTTCGCCATTGGGATGCTCCGTGCGTGCGTGTGTCTCGAGGCGTGTGTACCGCGCTGCAGGCGAAGCGCGCGCGGGCGCGTGGTGTGTGTGTGTCGCGTGCGTTCGGGCGTGCCGTGCGTGGTGTACTGTGCTGAATGTTGTTGCATCAGTTTCACTCTGGCGTTTGCTTGCGTTTCTGTTTTGTTATTGCTGCTCGATTTTTCCCTGTGTTTCCTGTTGTTCACTGTGTGTGTGTGTGTGTGTGTGTGTGTGTGTGTGTGTGTGTGTGTGTTTGCTGTGTGTGTGTGTGTGAGTGTGGGTTGTGTGTGTGTGCGTGCGACCGTGCGTGCGTGAGTGGTGTGCCTGTGTTTTGTGGTGCGTTGTGTGTGTTTTGCGTACGTGCGTCCCTGTGTGTGTGTTGTGGCTGTGTGTGGTAGTCTGTGTTATATATATTATATATAAATATATATTATAATATATATATATTATTGTTCTGTGTGCGCGTGTGTGTGCGCGCGTTTGTGCGTTGCATGTTGTTGTTGTGTGTGTGTGGTTGTGTGTGCGTGCATGTGTGTGTGTGCCTGTGTTGTGTTGTGTGTGTGTTGTGCGTACATTGTGGTGTGTGCCCTGTCTGTGTGTGTTGTGTGTTTGTGTGCATGCGTGCGTGCTTGCGTGCGTGCTTGCGTGTGTGTGTGCGCGTGCATATGTGTGTGTGCCGTCGTCTGTGTGTGACACTGTGTGTAGTCGTGCGTGCCGTGCTTGCGTGCATGCGTTTCGTGATGTGTGCGTGTGTGTTCGTCGTGTGCTGCTGTGTGTGTGTGCGTGTGTCGGTGTGCTCGTGTGTGTGTGTGTGCGTGTGTGTGTGCGCGCATGTGCTGGTTGTGCGTGTGTGTGTGTGTGTGTGTGTGTGTGTGTGTGTGTGGTGTACATATTGTGTGGTGAGAGTATGTGTGTGGTGTGTGCCGTGCGTGCTTGTGTGAATATAATATATATACATATATACATTGTATATATATATAAAGATGCACGCTAACTTTCGTAACTTCGCTAGCTTATAAGACCTTCCGTCTGCCGCTGGTGGCCACACCAACAGTTGTAGAAATTTAAAGAAGAAATTTCGAAAATTTTCCGGAATCATGTATACTTCTAAATTCCACTGTATTTCGTAACATCTCACTACCAACATTACTTCGTATATATATATATATATTATATATAATATAATATGATCTCTTAGTTCATTAGTCCTCAACCACGATAGACTGTACAGTCAGGTGTATTGTTTTCTCAGTGTGTGTCAAGACAAGATGATCAGCATCGCCAGGGGGGTCGCCAGCTAACCGTTAATCCGTGTCTGAATATCACCGAGAGAGAAACAGTAAGTTTGCTCTTAATTAATCATGTCCGCTTGCCATCGTTCTGGACGCACTTATTCGATTTTTCCATGATAAAAAAAATGTTACAAGCATATTTTTCCCAATTAAATATTCAGCATTTATTAAATTTCGTATCTAGTATATTAATACCCTTTTAATAAATGCATGGATAATTCATCATCGTTTTAGTTCAAGATTTGTCACGTGTTATGATCATGAACTAGGTGTTAATGTATTTCACACGTGCATTCCGTAATCACAACGCAGCCTCATGCTGGCGTACAGTGTGAGAGGAAACAAAATTTGAAACTTCTTGTAATTACGAAGAGATGAAATGTTGTTTTCTCCAGATTTCAAGTATCGAAAAGCGGAATATATCACTAGCAATATGGGTAACGATCAATCCACTGCAGTTAGGAAGACGACCGAGAGACCACCGACCATCAATTCAAACCATCATTCAAAGGATTATCAGCGTCCGAAAAATGTGACAAATTTAGTACAAACATGCCTATTAACGGTCATACGGCTATGGTCACAGCGATATTAAGATGCGGTGGGCGCTAACATAGAACACACAAGCCGTGGTGGCGTGACCGCAGTAACACAGCAGCTGCTTACGGTCATACGGATACGGTCACAGTGTTATAGCTTGCGGGTGCTATACAAGAACACACGCGGACGATGATGGCTACACCGCATTAATAGTAGCAGCTATTAACGGTCATACGGATACGGTCACAGCGTTATTAGATGCAGGCGCTAACATAGAACACGCGACAGTGGATGGCTACACCCCAGTAATGGTAGCAGCTGTTCACGGTCATACGGATACGGTCACAGCGTTATTAGGTGAGGGCGCTAACATAGATCACGCAAGCGTGGATGGCAGGACTGCAGTAATGGTAGCGGCTAGTAACGGTCATACGGATAGGGTCACAGCGTTATTAGGTGCGGGCGCTAGCATAGAACACGCGGAGGTGAATGGCTGGACGGCGTTGATGTATGCTGCCACAAGCGGTCATACGGATACGGTCACAGCGTTATTAGATGAAGGCGCTAACATAGAACACGCGGATGTGAATGGCAGGACTGCAGTAATGGTAGCGGCTATTGACGATCGTACGGATACGGTCACAGCGTTATTAGGTGCAGGCGCTAATATAGAACACGTGGACGTGAATGGCTGCACCGCAGTAATAGTAGCAGCTGGTTTCGGTAATACGGATATGGTCACAGCGTTATTAGGTGCGGGCGCTAACATAGAACACGCGGACGGGGTTGGCATGACGGCGTTGATGAATGCTGCCAGTAGCGGTCACACATCGTGTGTCATGAAGCTACTAGCAGCAGGAGTACGTGTGGAGGAGAGTCGCAGTAACAATGGCTGGACGGTGTTGGCGTGGGCTGCCTACCGCGGTCACGCAAGCATTGTGACGGAATTATTGAATAAAATAAGGACTTGGGATCCTGAGGACGTGCAAACAGCGTACCAGGCAGCCGTAGATCGCGCCCATGAGGTCACATTCAACGACGGCAACAGAGAATCCGCCGGTGTTATACTGGAGCATCAATACTTTGTCAGTGAGCTGCCCGACCATTGTTATTGTGACATAAAACGTGAGGTACGCTGTAATGCCAGTGGTGTGACGTCACTGTCTGATATATGGGAGACGCCAGGCTTGGGAAGATTAGAACATCAGGAGGAATGCAATAAAATGCGGGAGGCCGTGCTAGACCTGATGGAGCAAGTCTGCAAGGAGATGAAAGTCTTAGACAGTGACTTCTCCTGCACGCCCATTCTGGTAGGCAGCACGGCCAACCGCACAAAAGCTGGTCTGCCGGACGAATACGACTTCCTATTTGAAATCGATAGATATCGAGAAAATGTCATTATTGAAAACACAAAATCTAATAGAGCTGGCTTTGTAACAATTCGCAAGAAAAACTCAGACCAGCATATTTCGGTAAATCTAAAGGAAAACTTTGTTAAGCTATTGTGCCAGGCTGTATCGAAAGTCATGAAAAACGGGAAGCAATTATTCAAAACACAAAGGTCACATATTTTGGCATGGAACAAAGTGTGCACGCAATTTAACATGAAATTTGTTGGCGACGGACATTTTAAATTGTTATCTATATCGGTAGATTGCACGCCGGGAGTACGAATCTCGGGCAAGCCAGCTGGCGCAACAAACTTTCCTGGTGACCACTACCACGTGGTACCCAAGCCTGGCGTGGACTCAGATAATACGTGTTGGTCAGTCTGTACGGCAGTAGCGGAAAGCAAAAAGATCAAAAGTTTCCTTCCAGTTTATCGCCAGGCTCTAATAACAGCAAAGGCATTTCTTGATCCTCAAGTACATGATTGTTATAATAAGTGTGAAAACATATTGAATAAGGATGAGTTGCTTACAGACAACGACGTTACATATTTACGTGCAGTTAACATAGACGTTATTCAGCTGTATATCGCTACTCGCTTTAAGCCTAGGAAACTGATCGACTCCTACCTCCTCAAACTTGCGCTGCTTCATGTCGCATCACTCAACCCAGCGGATCCATTGTCGTTCCCAGTAATCGTGCGTAAAATATTTCAGTATGTACAATCGTGTACAAATAAGCGCGACATGCCGCATCCTTATATTGATAAATTCAATGTTTTGGCTGAGGACTGCAGTAAAACAATCTCACGCGTGCCGGTCGCGTATTTGCGTGAGCGGCACGTGGATGAGTTACTGGGACGTCTTGATCGCGGTCCGCTGGTGAGTGAGAGCGGACTTATAAAGTTTAGCGCTGAGGAGCTGTGGGAGAAGATGGAGGAGTCGGTCAGTGAAGCGCGGCCTAAAGAGGTAGCAAATATCAAACGCAGGTTTATTAAAGTTTGGAACCGACTGTCTGTCACCTACGATAAGAAAACCGATTAGAAATTACTGGCTGATTGCAGCTTTCAAACCTTCAGCTGTTAGTGACTGTGCATTAATTAATTAATAATTAGTTTATTTATTACATTTATTTATTCATTCAATTATTCATACTTTTATTTATTTATGTATCACTTGCTGTAAATTATTGTGATATCACATCACAAGTACTTAATAAATTGCCGGTAGGAAATTAATATGTATTTTTCAAATAAATGAATGATAGACTTCAAAAATTGTCTACATGTAATATATTTGTCTTGGATTCTGTTTTGATAATGAAGTACTTGCACACTTTACATGGCAGCGATCTACTTATGATCAAATAAATGTTTTACGGCAATGCCGTTGCCATAGCGATGCAAATAGAGTTGCTCTAGAATTTCGCATGTGAGTCGGTCGGTCTCATTTCCCTCTTTCTTCTGCCATTGCTAACCGTAATAATTTAAAAGTTTGCAGGAATCGGGTTCACTAATGAAGTTCGGTATAGCTCGCGTTTTATATTCTTCAGAACGAACTACGTACACAAATACACAACCTACAATATTTTAAATATTATTTTAAGCATTTATTGAGATATAAATCTTGTGTGTACACAGAATTAAGAAAGCATTAACTGCGAACGGTCAGTCAATCAATCTATCTATCTATCTATCTATCTATCTGTCTGTGTATCTATCAATCAATCAAGCTTTCTATCTATCAATCTACCTATCTACCTATAAATCAATCTATCTATCAATCCATGCGACCATCCATCAATTCATGCTTCCATGTGTGTATGTTAGTGTGTGGGTGTGCGTGCGTGCGTGCGTGCGTGCGTGCGTATCTGTGTGTGTGTGTGTGTGTGTGTGCGCGCGCGCGCGTGCGTGTGTGTGTGTGTGTGTGTTTGCGTGCCTGGGGCAGCGTAAAGCCACGTGCCAAAATGTGTTTTGGGAAGGTGACTGCCAATAATCATGTCATGTACAGCACTTTGTCGTTATAACCGGCCATGTTCTCTCTCCGCGTCCCCTTTTATACCTCTGGGCGTGCCCTTACCGTCGGACGCGTCCCTTCTCGCCTCGCCGGCCGCTTCGGCCATCTCCCCTTTTGTTTCGGCGTCGGACATTCCTATGACGAGTGACCACCGGGTCTATCTTACGTCAGCTTGGACTGTGTCCAAACCAAACCGTTTGGCATCTGGCTGGCTGCCAAAATGACCCTGGTTACTTTTATTCTGCATGCGTTGCTTCGTGGCTACTTATCTTAGCCCAGACTACTGCGTGCTTGCCTTCCGTATCTAATGCCATGTACCTCTAATCTATATCTAATGTATATCTAATGCCTTCCGTGGTCCACTACTATTTGCAACATCTGCCGTTGGCATAATTACCAATCTTCTAAGCGTTGTGATGTTAATTATTCAATGTGCTGTTGGACGCTTCTATAATCGTTGTCCCTCTAACTAATTTGTCTAATGCCTGTGCAACTATTGCCTATGCTCCCTATTCCTACATTTCAATATTAATTTCCGCTCTCATGATTTCTGCTTCATTACACAAGTGCTGTACCAGTACAGTGCAATATGTATGAGTAATGCCAAACACGTTAATATTTCTGCAGTGAACCTTGTGCAGCCAAACGCGAGCTTTGGTGTGCAGACGACCTCCACGAAAAAACTTGGGTTTCGGAGATTTTCGGTTTTCAGAATTTCAGATATTAGATTGTGTACTATACAGTGTATACAAACACTCAGTCTTGCATATTATCTACTAGCGCCACCTAGCGAGTGCTCTGTGTATTCATGCAATATTAAATCCTAACATTGAACCCAAGCCTAACCCTAGCTCTAACCCTAACTCTTGCCTTCGTTACTCTTATAATGTAAATATTCACAACAAATAAAGCATGCAGGTAGTTTTTCGCTTGTAGAAATGTTAGAATAGTGAGCGCGTAACTTACTAGCGCCACCTAGCGAGTGTGTAGTGTATTGTATAGTGTATTGTATTGTATAGTGTATTGTATTGTGTGTAATGTATAGAGAAATTTTATATAATTATATACAGTAAAACTCGCATAAGTCGACACTTTTGGGACCAGCATATTTGTGCCGACTTACATACATAGCAGACATTAAACAATCGAGTCCGTACGTCAATCGACACTGCTGCTGGCCATAACGCACTGATCGTACGCACTAGCGGCAAGCGCGGCGTGCGCCATCGGCTTTTCTGATGACTTACAGATGGGAGATTACTGTTGTTTGTATTATATGGGACCTGTCTGAGGGCGACGACTTGTACATAATGACGACTTATAAATGACGACTTAGGCATTATGCGGGTTATTCCAATGATTCTATTATGAGAAAAATCTGGACTCTTTGACTTCCATTGCGACTTATGCGAATGAGCGAGTTAGACGATGACTCTAAAGGCCGCTTATGTCGCCTATGACTGTAATCTAATACGGCGTACTACTTTATCGCCGATTAGTAGCTGGCTACAACACTCATGGTCGACTTTCTGAAGTGACTACGCTTGCCATACGCGCGATCAAGACGTAGCGTTCCTGCATAAACGATAGACGGGTTCTGCGGCCCCATGTATTTGTACTAGCACAAGCATTTCTTTAGCACAAACAGAGCAAGGTTTTGACGCCGGACAGTCTACAAAAAGAGTCACGTACGCTAAACAACAAAATGGCGCTTACCAGTAAACATTCTGTAAGCTTCGCTAAATCTAGTCTCCTCAATTTTCTGAACATCGTTATAATCATGTGATTACGAAAACTTAATAATATTGAGGTTTGCTGCAATAATCCGCTCCTTGGTAAAGCTTGCTGACGAGTGGCGTGTAGGCTGCGCAATTGTTATTAATGACGTGAGTCTTTTGATGAATCATGTGACTCGACACGCTGCGGTGATTGGCTGCCCACTCAGCGATTTGTCGCCGGACAGCCGATAGAACATAGAAGCATGTTCTATTCCTGCCGATCACTGTCGCGACCGTATTTTCGCATCCGTAGAAGAACTCATGGTCGAGCTTTGGTCTCCGATTTTTTATTGGCGATCTGGCAGGTTTTGACGTACGATATCAAATCTTGTCGGCGACCTAAGGTCGTAAGGCCGACATAAGCGGCCTTAGAGGAAGGCTTTCACCTTCCTGGACCGTTACC
>NW_014581634.1:0-514 GCF_000485595.1 Priapulus caudatus
TATACATAATATATGTATATATATATATATATATATATACATAATATATGTATATATATAGCGCCCGAGAAAGAGATAAAAATTGTAAGAGAGAGATACAGAGAGGGAGTATGTGCGTGCGTGAAGAGAAATATTGCGAGAGAAACAGAGAAAGAGGGAGGGTGAGAGTCACGGAGAGGGAGAGGCTATATTAGAAGGAATATGTACATCCGTGCCTGTGTGTGTGCCGTTTGTGCCGTACGTGCGAGAGAGAAAGAGAGAGAAGGAGATAGAGAGGGGGGGAAGATAGACATAGAGAGACATAATGCATGCGCGGCTACGTCGATAGCCATAAAAAATCATCGAACCGAATAGAGAGAGAGAAGGATAGAGAGCGCGCGAGAGAGAGGGGAGAGAGAGAGCGCGCGCGAGAGAGATGGGGAGAGAGAGCGCGAGAGAGAGAGAGAGAGGGGAGAGCAAGCGAGATAGAGAGAGAGAGAGAGAGAGAGAGAGAGAGAGAGAGAGAGAGAGAGAG
>NW_014581634.1:1690-9422 GCF_000485595.1 Priapulus caudatus
AAAAAATAATATAGATTTTTAAGCAGAAAAAATACTGAAAAATAAGTTGATGTTTTTCGAGAAGTTTTTTAGGGGGGACGGGGACGGCCACGGCTACGGCCTATGGTAGCTTGTTTCTTCGGCATCGTGTTTCTACTCTACAACTATCGTGTTTCTACTGAGCAAACGCACAACTATACAGTTGAAATTTCCGAAAATCTGACCAGCTTATATAGTCGCCGTGAAAACGTGGTAGAAACGCCGTGAGGTCGCCGTGCAGTCGCGATACACGTAGAAGACGCGTGGTAAGAACCCATGGAGCGTGGTGAGAGCGTCGCGGGAACGCCGGTAATCGCCGTTGCCAAGCCCATAGATCTCAATAGAAACGCCATAAGCGCGGAGAGGTCGTGGCGGGCGCGCCGTGAGAACGCGGTATGATCGCAGAGGTCGCGGCTTTTTTTTCAATTTTGTAATTTGTTGGGTATTTTTCTCGCGTTGTGTTAACGTGCCGGCGACCTTGTATATTTTCTGGTCGCCGTACGGTCGCGGATGGTCGCCGTCCAGTCTGACGGGTGTATGTTACTACGCTGTCAATACGTTTCCAACTCGCTCACTGCGCGTGCGCGGCGTGTATATATAGGTCAAGAGAATCTGCCAACGTTGGGCAAGGATGCCAAAGGCATTCTCCACAACGCGACGCCTTCTAGATATCCTGTAGTTGTAGATCCTTTGCCCTTTGGTAATCTTGCGCATCGAGTAAGACTTCATCATGTTGGTCCGCATCGCGAATGCATCATCAGCCAGGAATAAATATGGCATGTCCCTGTCGTCTTTTGGTAGGGGGTCTGCTGGAGGAAGACAAATAGTTCCATATACTAAGCACTCCTTCAGCTCTAAATCATTGGAGATCTGTGAATCTGACATGTGTCCGTGCCCTCCAACATCTATCCAGAGGAACTTATAGTCTGCATCAACGAGGCCCATTAAAACAATGGAAAAGAAGCCTTTATAGTTGTGATAAAGGCTTCCAATGTTCGCTGGCTTTCTGCAGGCAACATGTTTTCCATCAAGGGCTCCACAGGCATGAAGGACGTTCCAACTACGTGCAAACATTTCAGCAACGGCACACCCTTCTTCAGCGAAGATTGGACAGCTGATGACTTTCTCCTTGTACTCATCTACGATGGCCTGGCAGACTTCTCGTACTAGGACAGACATGGTGTTATGAGGAACTCTGAAGCCAAACTTCATACTGGCGTACTTGTCACCGGTTGCTAGGTGGCGCATAGTAATTGCAATCCTCAACCCTGGTTCCATAGCCTTCCTATACATGGTGTCTTGTTTGGTGCATCTTGGACCAAGTCTTGCTAGGAGCTCATCAAACATCTTTGGTTGTACTCTCAGGAAGTTAAAAGCAGTATGCAGATATTTCGTGATCGTAGCTCGCCATTAGGCAGTTGATAGCTGGAAACTGAACCTCCTCTCCCCACGTCTAACCCCATGGTTGAACCCAGCATCTCCTCTTCCTTACTTTACTCTCCTCCTTTCTCTCTTTGCTTCTCATGATCGTTGACCAAATGCCTGGTCATCTTTGTGCCTTGCATTATGTGCTAACTATAGTATCAATTAGCACATTCTGCCTGTCTGCGGCCATGGTAAAGAGCAGATGCACACTGATTGTGTATAGAAGGATAAAGCTTGTATTTATACAAACATGTGCGTATGTGCTGCTCGAGGGGGGGCGGAGGGGGTCAGTGGGATTGTAATAAGAACGCACCGTGAGCCTATTGCAAACGTGGGAACAACGCCTTGGACGTATTACGAGCGTCATAGTCTCAGTGGCAGCGCAATGTGGACGTAGAATGAGCAGAAACAAGCCCATAAAGCGTAGTGGAAGCGCAGTAACGGCGCAACACGAACGGGAGAGGCACGTATGGAGAGCCCGATCAGCGTACAACAGTCGCAAACCAGTCACAGGGGACGATTTCTGCGACCCCAAGTCGCTTCTATGCGTTGTTGCTACGTCCACGATACTCTCATGTAGTTCGACACGGCAACTGTACTGCGTCATTACACCGTTTGTATTGATTCGAAACAACACAAGAGCCAAGGTTGGGCGCTCAAGGTAGCTCATGGCGACCCACTTCCGTCCTTGACAGGTTCCACTGCGTCACCAACTCGTTCTCATAGACCTTACTGCGCTTTTCATCGCGCTTTCATACTTTCCAGGTCGCAGTGGGAGCGCGAGCGTGATCGCGGGTAGGTGTGACAGGGGTATTACGTGCGTTCGTGCTTGCTTACGTACGTACGTGCGTGCTTGCGTGTTTGGTTACGTACGTACGTGCGTGCGTGCGTGTTTGCTTACGTACGTACGTGCGTGCGTGCGTGTTTGCTTACGTTCGTACGTGCGTGCGTGCGTGTTTGCTTACGTACGTGCGTGCGTGCGTGCATACGTACGTGCGTGCGTGCTTGCTTACGTACGTACGCGTGCTTGCTTACGTATGTGCGCGCGTGTTACGTACGTGCGCGCGTGCTTGCTTACGTATGTATGCGTGCCTGCTTACGTACGTGCGTTCGTGGTTGCTTACGTACGTACGTGCGTGCGTGCGTGCGTGTTTTATTACGTACGTGCGTGCGTACTTACGTACGTACGTACGTGCGTGCGTGCGTGCGTGCGTGTTTGCTTACGCACGTACGTGCGTGCGTGCGTATTTGCTTACGTACTTGCGTGCGTGCTTACGTACGCACGTGCGTGCGTGCGTGTTTGCTTACGTACGTACGTGCGTGCGTGCGTGTTTGCTTACGTACGTACGTGCGTGCGTGCGTGTTTGCTTACGTACGTACGTGCGTGCGTGCGTGTTTGCTTACGTCTGTACGTGCGTGCACGCGTGCTTGCTTACGTACGTGCGTGCATGCTTGCTTACGTACGTGCGCGCATGCTTGCTTACGTACGTACGTGCGTGCGTGCTTGCTTACGTGCCCGCGTGCGTGCTTGCTTACGTACGTGCGCGCGCCCTTACTTACGTACGTGCGTGCGTGCTTGCTTACGTACGTGCACGCGTACTTGTTTACGTACGTGCGCGCGTGCTTGCTTACGTACGTGCGTGCGTGCTTGCTTACGTACGTACGTGTGTGCGTGCTTACGTACGTGCGTGCGTGCGTGCTTGCTTACGTGCGTGCGCGCGTGCTTGCTTACGTACGTGCGCGCGTGCTTGCTTACGTACGTGCGCGCGTGCTTGCTTACGTACGTGCGCGCGTGCTTGCTTACGTACGTGCGTGCGTGCTTGCTTACGTGCGTGCGTGCTTGCTTACGTACGTGCGTGCGTGCTTGCTTACGTACGTGCGTGCGTGCTTGCTTACGTACGTGCGTGCGTGCTTGCTTACGTGCGTGCGCGCGTGCTTGCTTACGTACGTGCGTGCGTGCTTGCTTACGTACGCGCGTGCTTGCTTACGTGCGTGCGTGCGTACGTGCGGGCGTGCTTGCTTACGTGCATGCGTGCTTGCTTACGTACGTGCGCGCGTGTTTGCTTACGTGCGTGCGTGCGTGCTTGCTTACGTGCGTGCGCGCGTGCTTGCTTACGTACGTGCGTGCGTGCTTGCTTACGTACGCGCGTGCTTGTTTACGTGTGTGCGTGCGTGCGTGCTTGTTTACGCGCATGCGTGCTTGCCCACGTACGTGCGCGCGTGTTTGCTTACGTGCGTGCGCGCGTGTTTGCTTACGTACGTGCGTGCGTGCTTGCTTACGTACGTGCGTGCGTGCTTGCTTACGTACGTGCGCGCGTGCTTGCTTACGTACGTGCGCGCGTGCTTGCTTACGTTCGTGTGTGCGTGCTTGCTTACGTACGTACGTGCGTGCGTGCTTGCTTACGTACTTGCGTGCTTGCTTGCTTACGTACTTGCGTGATTGCTTGCGTACGTGCGTGCGCGCGTGCTTGCTTACGTACGTGTGTACGTGCTTGCTTACGTACGTGCGCGCGTGCTTGCTTACGTACGTGCGTGCGTGCTTGCTTACGTACGTACGTGCGTGCGTGCTTGCTTACGTACGTGCGCGCGTGCTTGCTTACGTGCGTGCGTGCTTGCTTACGTACGTGCGTGCGTGCTTGCTTACGTACGTGCGCGCGTGTTTGCTTACGTACGTGCGCGCGTGCTTGCTTTGTCTTACGTACTTGCTGCGTGCTGCTTACGTACTTGCGTAGCGTGCTTGCTTACGTACGTGCGTGGCCGTGCTTTCTTAACGTGGCGTGCGCTGCGTGCGTGCCGTGCTTGATTACGTGGCATGCGTGCGTTGCTTACGTATCTTGGCGTGCGTGGCTGCTTACAGTTTGCGTGCGTGCGGTGCGTGCGTGCTTGATTACGTGGCATGCGTGCCTTGCTATCGTACGTTGGCGCACGCGTGTTTGCTTCTGTGCGTGCGCTGCGTGTTTGCTTACGTACGTGCGTGCGTGCTTGCTTACGTACAATGCGTGGCTTGTGCTTGCCTTACGTTACGTGCGCGCGGCGCGTGCATAACGTACTCGTGAGGTGCTTGCTTTACGTCGGCGCGCGGTGTGCTTGCTTGACGTTCGTGTGTGCGCTGCTTTGCTTACGTAACGTACGTGCGTGCGTGCTGCTTAACGTACTGTGCGTGGCTTGCTTGCTTACGTCACGTGCGTGCATGCTTGCTTACGTACGTGCCGCTGAGTGCTTGCTAGCGTGCGCGCGTGCTTGCTTACGTACGGTGCGTAGCTGCGTGGCGTGCGCTGTACTTAGTACGTGCGCGCGTGTGTTCGCTTTCGTACGTGCGTGCGGTGCTTGCTTACGTACGTGGCGCGCGTGCTTGCTTACGTGCGCGCGTGTTTGCTTACGTACTTGCGTGCGTGCTTGCTTACGTACTTGCGTGCGTGCTTGCTTACGTACTGTGCGTCGTGCTTGCTTACGTATACGTGCGTGCGTGCTTGCTTACGTACGTGCGCGCGTGCTTGCTTACGTACGTGCACGCGTGCTTTGCTTACGTATGTGCGTGGCGGGCTTGCTTATACGTACGTGCGTGCGTGCTTGCTTACGTACGTGCGCGCGTGCTTGCTTACGTACGTACGTGCGCGCCGTGCTTGCTTACGTACGTACGTGCGCAGCGTGCTTGCTTAGTAGCGTACGCGCTGTGCTTGCTTACGTACCAGTGCGTGCTTGCTTTAGCGTACGTGGCGTGCGTGCTTGCTTACGTACGTGCGCGCGGTGCTTGCTAGTACGTACGTGCGGCGCTGTGCTTGCTTACGTACGTGCGTGCGTGCTTGCTTACGTACGTGCGCGCGTGCTTGCGCATTAACCAACCCTGACTATAACCATTGAAAATAATAATTTCAATCGACTTACCCCTTACTTCCTTACTTCTTTAGCCACCTGGGGCTGGATTCAAGAAGAAATGCGTACGATCATATTAAAATCAATTCATCTGGAGTTTAATGCAGTAGCAGCTTTAGCCAAACATTTTTGCGATATAGTATTCTATTTGCTTGAGAACGAAGCGCCACAAATTTGGCGTACACACGTGAAATACACATACAAAATACTGTAGATGAGCTTGACCGACGTAGAGCAATATCTTAGAAGGGGCGTGATTATCTCGCTCAGCGGACAGGTAAATTCTATTTTAGTATCCCTGTGCTGCTCCATGGATCACGTTGGTCTCTATCTACACATTGCTAACACAAGCAAGATGCATGCGACAGCGGCATTCTCATTAGTCAGTTCGTCTGCGTGAAACCCTTTCTCGACGTAATGGAGTTATTTAATTAAAAATTAAAACATAGGTTAAATACAGTCGTGAAACACATGTGAACGCATAACTGACCTAGTAAGTTAGTAACTATATCGGGTGTTAGGGGGAGAGGGTGCCGTTATCTCACCACTCGTCAGTTGTATATTATTTAAATGTTTTCTTAATGTTTAATATTGTTTAAATGTTTTTTATGATTCCCTCTACCAAACTGATTATAATCGATTCAAAATCGCTTATCGTTATTAAGTGTTTGGCAAGCTATCCACGGAGCCCAAAAATTCGATCAATAACTCTTTGGGCACCCACCCTAGTCCGCAAAACGAGCGCGCATGGTTTCTTTAGGGATATTTTTGCTCTTGTTCTACAAAGAGTATGTTTTGAGTGCGCATTGATTGTATACGTGGAATACGGTCTGTTGTAAGGTTGTCACAAATATATCTTGTGAGTATATACTTAATAATAGGTGTATTACATAATATACATGAATAGATCATGTCTTTTCGTAACTTCACTTAGAAATAATAAAACGAGGTATTGGGTTTTTATTCATTCATAAATTATAAATATTGTTATCTAGATCACGCGTGCATTTAACAGAATTATGTACTAATTACTACGTGACGGGCGAATAATTACGTATCGTACAGTCCTGTTATCGTTTGTGTCGTTATAAGTTATAATTCACGTCGTGTGCATCTATACGCGCAAACACTGAATAGAGTTTAGACTGAAAACTGCAAAAATATAACCAAGCACCATGCTCTCACGTAAGGATAGAAATAGATCTCAACGTAAAAGCGTACACAAAAACATCACTATGAGTTAGACTTGTTCACGTCTCGCTATTTCTCGTGGATAGACTTTGTTCGTGGTGGCCAGCGGGATCCTGTCTCTTCAGATCATAGTTCGTAGAGGGAGACTCTCTGCTCTACTACTTATGTTCTATAGATTAACCTCAATGTTTGCGAAAGTACATTAGTTTTTGTCCCTGACTGCACCTTTCGCTAAACTCTTTTATAGGCGATTGGCATCGATAAAGTATTTTACCACCAATCGGATTTCCAAGAACGCACGGCAAACAAGACAAATTACATGTGTTCAATCTTCGATGCAGTTTCGTGGTCAAATATTAAAAAACCGACTGCGTTCCTTTAATATTCAACTTCGCTGCACGGACACCAACCAAGTCTTCATGACTCTAGCAGGCAAATAGGTAGGCGTACCTGTGGAGATAAATTGGTAAGTTTGACCAAGAACCAGAGATTTGAATACGCATTTATGTTTATAGGTGCGTCGTACTAATGCTGTTAAGAAGTCCAACTTTAGCTGTTTAGCCAAACTTTTTTTGACGAGGTAGGAGCTGTTACCATACTTAAAAGTTCAAAGCCCTATAATGATTTTTCATAGCCACCTATAATATCCATATCATATCATATCTCGCGAACTAACTATTAAATATTAACTATTATATCTCGCGAACGATTTGCGTTACGTTTCTAGAATTTCTATACGTTACAATATAGTCTTGTGTGTCTTACTATAATCCCGGTGAGTTTGGAGTTTATTGACACACGTACATAATGACATATGTCTTAGCTAGAATCCCGATTGTATTCCTAATTGCGAATACATGCGTGCGGTAACGCCCATAGGCTTTTTAAAGATTATTACCGCATGCGGCTATAGCCGGTAGGAAAGTGTATTTGACTATCATATCGAGTTGAGTTATAATTCCACGCTTGGCTATAATTTTTCCATTGGCGTCCATTGGCGCGGCAACATTTTACAACCCATTTCATTCAGCGCCAACATGGCTTGCCGACTTGCACACCTGACTACGTGTGCAGCGGCAGCCATGGCCGGCAGCGCTAGTTTTGCAGAATGGAGCATTTGACGCATTTCAAGAAATATGTCGCAATAATAGGTGAAAGAGAGTATAGAAACATTAGACTTTCGGTTGTAGATCGATTTCGTATATTTATTAGCATTATAGTTTAT
>NW_014581634.1:9432-10154 GCF_000485595.1 Priapulus caudatus
TTTACGTACGTGCGTGCGTGCTTACCTACGTGCGTGCGCGCGTGCTTGCTTACGTACGTGCGTGCGTGCTTGCTTACATACGTGCGCGCGTGCTTGCTTACGTACGTGCGTGCGTGCTTGCTTACGTACGTGCGCGCGTGTTTGCTTACGTACGTGCGTGCGTGCTTGCTTACGTACGTGCCCGCGTGCTTGCTTACGTGCGCGCGTGTTTGCTTACGTACTTGCGTGCGTGCTTGCTTACGTACTTGCGTGCGTGCTTGCTTACGTACGTGCGTGCGTGCTTTCTTACGTACGTGCGTGCGTGCTTGCTTACGTACGCGCGTGCTTGCTTACGTGCGTGCGTGCGTGCGTGCGTGCTTGATTACGTGCATGCGTGCTTGCTATCGTACGTGCGCGCGTGTTTGCTTATGTGCGTGCGCGCGTGTTTGCTTACGTACGTGCGTGCGTGCTTGCTTACGTACATGCGCGCGTGCTTGCTTACGTACGTGCGCGCGCGCGTGCATACGTACGTGCGTGAGTGCTTGCTTACGTACGTGCGCGCGTGCTTGCTTACGTTCGTGTGTGCGTGCTTGCTTACGTACGTACGTGCGTGCGTGCTTGCTTACGTACGTGCGTGCGTGCTTGCTTACGTACGTGCGTGCGTGCTTGCTTACGTACGTGCGCGCGTGCTTGCTTACGTGCGCGCGTGCTTGCTTGCTTACGTACGTGCGCGCGTGCTTGCT
>NW_014581635.1:0-10147 GCF_000485595.1 Priapulus caudatus
GCGATCGGCATAGGTGTCAGATCCAAGTGTAAGGATTGCATCCTCCAAAACCATCATGTCGAAATCGACAATATTGTAAAGAGCAATATCTAGCGCACATATTCTGAGCTTTCTGACGCATCACTCGATAAAACCTCTACGCAAGAAGCAAAAATATCGACATGCAGCCCAGTTTGAGATTCACCTTCTTCGACACTGGCCCAGATTCACATCGGTGGTTGCTGCAGATATTTAAAGATTTCCAGCTTAAAATCTTGCTTTCTACCGCGCAAATGATGTATTCTGTCCATAAAACATGCAATTATAGTGCATCCAGTCACCAGAATTCCGTGAAAACAACACAAGCTTCACCATGTCACCAAGCGAAAATCGCCCCCGTCGACAACGGAAAAACCCCACCGAAGTCACGTGACCGGTGACGATGAAATCGGCCTGCCGTGAGCGTTGGCTTTCCGACTGCAATTGATCATCAATGCCAATGGCTTTAACAAGTTTTGTTTGAGGTCATATAGAGAAAGAAAATGGGTTGAAACATACCTTGTAAGTTTGATTGCGATCAACGATTATATAGGGACTGGTGCCGATGGAGCTCGCGATAAGTGAAGTCAAAGACTCAAGTGGCGAGAATCAGTAAGCCGAGTATATCCGTCCGACATCGATCGCGATCAGAAAAGATCTTTTCTTGTCTCTTAGAATATTAATAGTTCGAGTGCCCTCCTATGTAGGCAGAACACTTTCGATGAAGTATTAATAGCTATAAAGTAGAACTGATATATAAGTGGTGTATGAACAACCACAGACAAGAGCTTCTAGGCGTAGCTTTAGTGCAAATAAATCGACGACCTCGCTTTCGAATATGGCGCCCCCCCTGACAGTACTGTGAAAAGGCGCGCAAACGGCCGGACAATAGGAATGCCGGGAGTCAATTTATAAAATGTTGATGACTTCGTAAATAGTACAAAACATCAGATTTTGAATGGTAAAAGACAAAAAAATAAAATTAACCGTCACACTCTTGTGCAATGATGATTATTTTTGCGAAAAAAAATTCAAGACATATTAATTCAGGTTTCATTCGCCACCTAGGCAATAGGCCTAAGATGCAAGCGGAGGTAAGGCGCTAAATCTTGCGATAACGACGCATCGAATCAAAATGTGAAAACACTGCTATGAGTATTGGTGCATATTTTTGCTAAAATATTGATATGCCGTGGTTTCTAGATGCTTGATTACTTTAGTTTCGATGTTTGTAGTGAAGAGTTTAAAACATTCATATCGACCATGTTAGAAACATGTTCTGCTTAACGGACGTTGGCATTGACCGTAAAAACGCGACGTAAATCCAACGTCCGCAATTCTGGACGTCGGCTAGACGTTGGATTGAAGTGGCGACGTCCGCGACCGAAAAATCCAACGTAAATCCAAACTAAATTAACCAACGTCGTGTGCACCACTGGGGATCTCTCGAGCAACAAACAGTTGTTTCCTCGTCAGGGGGGTGGGGTGGGAGGGAGACGTGTAGAGGGGTGGGGTGGAAGAGAGGCGTCAGATGGGGTGGGGGGGAGATAGAGCGTCAGAAGGGATGGGGTGTGGAGGAAGAGCGTCAGAGGTGGGTGGGAGGGAGAGCATCAGAGGGTGTGGGGTGGAAGGAAGAGCGCGAGGGGTGGGGTGGGAGGAGAACGTCAGGGGGTGGTGTGGGGGGGAGGCGTCAGGGGTGGTGGGGGGGCGTGCAGAGGTAGAGGTAGGGAGGGGGGGGAGTGAGATGCGGTCAGGGGGTGGGTGGGGAGGTCAGGGGGTGGGAGGAGAGCGTCAGAGGGGTGGGGTAGAGAGAGAGACGCCAAGGAGAGCTGGGGTTGGATGGTGGGAGTGAGAGCGGTCACGAGGGAGGGCGAAGAGGTACAGAAAATATAGGCTCTATCTTATCCCTCAACAACACAACAATCACAACCATAAATTAGGCATAACAGTAATTTGAAACTTTAACACGATGACAATCCAATCGTCACACCCCTGCGCTCAAACAATCATGCTTCAAAACGCACTGGGCTACGTAGCAAAAAATAAGACAAACAAAATACATCCAGTCAGCAGAAAGCTTGGCCCGCCATTTTAAATAATATAGTGAGATCCGAAGAAAGATAATACAACTCATCTAATAATTATCATCTTATACGCAATTTATCCGTATATAATCTTACTGTGACTGTAGATTGATAAAGTTTTACAGATGTATTCATCATTATAATCAAAAATACAATAGTAAATGCGACTGCTCACAAATAGAAATATAGACGTGCTATAGACAATATATATATGAAACTATATATAGAAATATATATATAGAAAATATATATATGAAAATATATATAGAAAATATATATAGAAAATATTATAGAAAATAATAGATATAGATATCAATATAATAGAATATAGACGTCTTGGCCGACTATCATAATACAGTTAGCATGAGAGATATGTTTTAGAATCATGTTATGTCAAGACTTTTACATACAAGAAAGTTATGGACTGAACGCTTGACTTCGGTGTGATTATTCAAACATTCCGTACACGACTTCTGTAAGAGTACATTTACATTTATAACATGATATTTGTATGATATTGGTTGCATTTGTGTAATGACATTCCATATGCACACAAATTAATATATGGCTCATCATTCAGGGAGCACAGTTGGACGTGCTGGCCCCGCATAGCATCCAGTATTTGAAGGCTCCACCGCGTGGGCAGCGGCGTTTATGAAGCGTTTTAGCGTTGGCTCGTCAAGTTTAGCGAACCCGCCTGCTGATTGGGTGACGGCAGTCAAAGTGATTTGAATGCGAATCGCAGCGGGCAGCAACTCCTCGGTTGGCTGTAATCACAAAGAACAGAACGAGCATTTAAAGGGAGAGTTTTACTCTAAGGTCTAGGGTTATTTTTCAGTAATTCTACGGTATAATTACGCTACATAAAAAGTTTCATGTTCAAGTTACGCATTAGTAAATATTATTAAAAAATGTTTTTAAAACTAGGCGACTACATTTGATTCGCAACGACGGTGTCATACGGTTTCTCCCCGTGTGACTTCTCATGTATTGTCCTCTTCAAACACTCGATTGTGAGCAAGGTAGCATCACACACAGATCGCACTTATACACGGTTCTCTACCCGTGTGGGTTCTCGAATGTGATGTCTTCAGAGGTAACCCCGATCGTTGTGAATGGCAGTCATCACACATTAAGCGCGCCACTTATACGTTTTCTTCTCCGTGTGACTTCTCAATGTGTAACTTTAACCTAACTCCAGATAGGAAAAGGAAGCATGCACACAGTTTTGCACATCATATAGATTTTTCCCGAGGAATTAATTCTCCACGTACTCGCATCGTGCTTCAGGGAAGCTGGCCACGTACTGGTCACATGTCGCCAGCCGTCAGATATGTCCTACGCTGTCTTGGCATTCAAGTAACGACCACGTGGTTTTTGCTCGAAGAACAGCCTTGTCTCCAGACTCTGTAGAATTCAGCGTTCTATTATATACGGCTCTCCTACAAATTTAGTAAATGAGAATAGAAATCCAATTGCATTAAACACCGCGTATTAATGTAAGAAAAAAACGGCGCTCTGTGTATTTTGCAATATAACTGTGTTAATCTCTAAAACATCGAGATTAATATCATCTAAACATCACCGCGTCATTTAAACGACTGTTAAGGTCAAGCACATAATAATCACGAAACTAAATATACTGAATTAAATATAAGAAACATCCGTTTACCCAATGAATCACTGAACGTCCCGTGTGCGAGTGTTCTCCTACAGACTGATGTTACAAAGGTTAATGGTGTAATTATAATACGCCTGCTTGTTGATGATGAAACCGGTCTGAATCTTGACACCTCGCATAACGGTCCTGGATTTCTGATACCCAGGACACCAGGTGGTCGCTTTCCCTAAATAACTGCAAAAACCAACTGTGCCTCAGCCCACAAAACTTGCTCGTAAAACTATCTTATGGTCTGCTCCTGGCTTGGTGGCGTAAGTGGCATCGCACGACTGTGGGCAGGGATGTGACTGCTATTATCGTACAATAGCAAGGATTAACTAGCCTTTATAAGACAACACTAACAACCAAATCACCGTATACTAATGATTCTTACGCAGCACCCAAGCAATTCCCGATCTCTGAACTACTTGAATTCTCAGCTCCTTCAACAGGCACCCTGCAACCGTTTTAATGCATCTTCATTTCATGTGTATTAAACAATGCTTGCAACACCTTACAAACATATTTTACAACTGCGTAATAGTAATTTAAGATCCTAGGGAGTATAAGAGTGTTTTCCACGCCATCTAATGCCGATTAAGCGAATGGCTATAACTGATGGGAGTATAGGCGTAGCTCATCTTAAAACTTGCTTCGCTTGTTGGTATGCCACCTAGTCTTCCCTTCGACCTTAAAATCGAAGTTCATATATCAAAGCGTTCAAACATTTTCATAGAATAATATATGATACTTTAAACCCCGATCGCTTGGCACGGTGTCGTTATACACGGTATATCTCTTTATTACAGTAGTTACTATGTAAGCATTTCGCGTGTGAAGATATTAAGCTCTATGTTGGTCATGTTTTACGCAATTGCTCACACTGTAACTAAAATCACAACTAACCACAGTTTGAATACAGTGTGTAAGTCGTCAACTAACATTAATGTGCAAAGCGTATTTAAAAAAAACGTCAACTCAATAGAATGTCCATGTTCTTATTTGATATTCTGGCTGATATCTCTGCTTCGTGCTGCTACCTGATTTGTTATGTTGTTTGTACTCGAAGTTGCTCAGGGGAAAAACGCCGAAGGAACATACTGACAAAAAAAATCCGCAGAAACATATAATTACTTAAATGTTAGGATATAACAGAGACACAAAGACCTCGTAACAGAAAAAATCGAAATATGAGAGGGATTAAACAATATTCTGACAAAAACAGATGATTTATGTTGTAAACGCTTTTCTGAATATACAGTGTGTAGAACATGAGCGGAAAGTATGTATGAATATTTTGTTTTTTGTTCTGCATGCAAATTTGGTTAGTTTCATAAACGTCTGAAATTGAATTTCGGGGAAAAATCTTACGAGCGTGTGACAATTTTCTTTTCGCAAAAGTACACGTATTTATTATAAGTTAGGCAATCGTCATTGCCCAGGCATATGCATGGATGCGATTGGTTAAAACTGTTTGGACGTGCCGAAGTACACATCGCGTTTCGCGAGCAACGCGGACTGTGTAAATGTGGCAATGCAATTACGCAGCAAATGGTAGAAACGACAACTGAGGTGTAAAGATGGGCATTTGTGTGAGATGGCCGTAAGAGTGAAAAACATTCATCGCGGATCTGAAATCTTAACTGATATTTACTTCTGAAGCAAGATTTGAAGAATTGTCAAAGCACTAATGTAGACTGGACTATACTTGTGGCGCGTGCACAGCGAATACTTCGTTCTAAAATATTTTACATTGAAGATTGACAAGTCCGACCTTAGGATGTGGCAGAGGGTGCCATGCGGTCACCTCTGCCTTAAATTAATTTATTTCCATCGTGTTATATATATGATATAGTGAAGCATTCATGCAAATCTAAATTATATTCCGCAACATGAATCGTAATTTAAAACAAGTTATTTACTTACTGTGATATAAATTAAATTTGGCAATTGATACACGAGACACGTTAAGTCACGCGTCCTGAACAAAATACACATTTATAAATGCGCTGCTAATGAATTGTTTGTTACTCAAAATAACACAAAGTTGTTGGGCTGTGTACTATTTGCTTTTGTTATCCATGATTACAAAAACGAAGCATTTGCTCGTGACTCAATTATAAGCGCATTCATGTGTGGAAATCAATATGCTGTGTAGAATATACACACGCTTAGACAGCGAATAAGCAACTGACGAATGCTATCACATATATACATGGTAGAGAACGCGTCGACCCCCACCGAACCGTAAGGCGCCACGGATATTGCCGTGCTAATATGTGGTCGGCATGCAGTGATGTTTGATGTATGATTGTTGTGAAATGCAAAGACCGCCAATGCAACAATTTGTTTTTGGCTATGTAGGACTTTAGCATTTACCTGTGCTGGGCATTCGGTCCACCTTGCGACCACATATTTTTTAGCGGGGTTGTGTGTGCGCTCGACGGCGACAGGGTCGACGGAATTGCGGCTATGGTTGACTGTTAGGTGGCGTACGCAAGCAATTGCGATGTTTGGCCTAGCTGGTGGTACGTACTGCCATTCGTCCGCTCATAACCGCGCCAGCTCCATGCCATTTGTCAGACTAAAACCTGTGGATTAATTATGGTGTTGTTCGAATATATAAATGATTAGCAGTAAATAACCTGAAATTACTTAAGCGATACCGCAAGACTATTACGGTAATTGTAAATTCGCTAATAGCTATACACATACATACAAGTATTAGACAAAAGTTACAGTTTATGTTAATACTTAGCGAATGCATTAGATAAAGAGTTATGAGAACTGAATATTAAGCGTACGGGTAACTGCAGGCAGAGGAAAGAAGCGTGGCCGCAATCGCCCATGGTGACTAGGATAACCCCTTTCTTGATGAGGGCGGTTCGATCCCGCCGAAGACCCCCTTATATAATAATATATATATATCTATATATAATAATATATATTATATATATGTGTTACCTGCGCGGACGTCCCGGCAATTAGCTCTTCTTATTTCACATTACCTATAATTTAGCATTAATTACATGCTAACGCGCTTATTATCTCAGCCGCACTCACATGTCAATGCATAATTAGACATGTCCATGTTCTATGATAGGCAAGATTTTAAGAAAATATCCCCGACGCTTGTTCGCGAGATTATGGGAGGCAGTATTCTTTCCTAAACCCGCAGCCCGCGTAATAACGCGCTATATACAAACACGCGTCGTATAGCGCGATACCGGCGTGCTTATTTTTGAATTAATGAAACTAACTGCGCACGTTTATTAAGCCGAACACTGGGAGACAGACGGCATCAGCTTTAGACATGTGTAATTTTTATTTTACGAATATGATTTCAGATAATATCAATTATATTCTCGTTTCGGCGAAAATGAAGGGGCAAGTATACTTTCCATACGCGCACAATAGCGCAATGCGGAAGGTGTGTGTGTGTGTGTGTGGAAGAAGTGCATGGGAAGAGGTGATTGACTATACAATGTGCCAAGTATGCGCAGACACTGGCGCAAAGGGATAATTATTTTTTGAAAAATTAAGATATTATTTACTCAATTATCTATCGAGTTTCACTGCTAAAAATGTATTTTCTAAATAAAAATGGCAATGTTTACAGCTAAAAAATAAAATATTATATAATATATGTATGAAAAAATGAAAATACATAACCTTGTTGGGGCGTTGCTTAAAGTATGTCAGCTGTTCTTGCAGTACTTCCGTACTTTCTGACGGTTGTTGTATAATGTTGTAGTTTGGCAGCGGCCAATTGCTCTACAGTCACGTTTACATTTGACTGTAAAGTTGCCCATTGTTATCATTTATTACTATGTCAACTAATCTAGCTATTGTATCTCTCACTTTGGGGCATTTGCGGTTACTTTTGATCTTGCTCATTTGACGCTTGTCTCATGTAGCTGCTGTTGGCCTAGTTTTGTATATTCCCGCGTGTTCACTGTGACTGTTGTCGATCGCTGCTCTCTCGCGGCGCAGACATGGGTTCGCTCAGCAGGCGACGGAAGGCGCCGACGCTGCGAGGGCGAGGTTCGAAGACGCGCGCAAGTGTCGCTGGAATGCGGCGCCAGCCCGACGGTCGTTGTCGCGCTCGTGTGGCCGCCGCCGCGATGCGACACTCGTTGACTTCCACGAGGCGACGGGCGCCGGCGCAACGCAACAGGCCGCTACTCGTTAGACTACGTAGGCAGCGCCAGCTTCGGGCCGCCGCGACGGAAGGAGGGTCGGTTCGTGCGCATCTGTACGCTTGCAGGGGCATATGCGGTCACAAGCGCGGACGGTGGTGGCTGCGACGGCGAGGCGGAACGGCGGCGAACATGAGCGAGTAATGAGTCGATCCATATCGATACCATTGGGCAGGTGTATAATATACTAAAATCTGTAAAAGTGAGTCGATCATATTCGATTCATGCCCTGTATACGAACGACGGAAGAAAGTGAGAGTTCATGTATCGATACATCGGCAGTGTATATAATTAAAACACCCAGTAAGACGTGAGTCAATCAATCATATCGATACATCAGCAGTGTAATAGCGGAAGACAGAGAGAGTGGAGTCCCGATCAATATCGATCAGATCAATTAGCAGCGGATTGTAGTGGAAAACGTTAAAAGCGATTTTACATCAAGCAGCAGGGTAAGTTATCATGTGCTCTTTCAGACAAGACGCGATAATGTGAGGCGGCATCTACACATGATCGCAACGTTATATGGTTTAATCTGCCCGTGTGAGTGCTTATGTGGTGTCTTCAAGAATTACCGCGATAATGTGAAGGCGGCATCAGCACAGATCGCACTTTATACGGCTTCACCCAGTGTGAGTTCCCATGTGTCTGCTTCAAGAATAACCCGATTTGAGAATGCGGCAATCAGCATCAGATCGCACTTAATACGGCTTCACTCGCAGTGTGAGTTCTCCAAATGTGTCTCTTCACGCTACTAGAAATGAGAAGGCAGCATCACACACAGCTCGGCACTGCATATGGATTTGTCCGGAATTAAATTCTCACGTACTCCCATGCGTGCTTCTGGAAAGCTGCCAGTACTGGTCACACACGTCAGACTTGTCAGCCCTGTCCTGGCGTTCAAGTTACGACCACGATCGCTTTTCAACCCGATAGCTTCGATAATGCGAAATATTCGGGAGAGTGACTTCGACGGCCGTAACATCCGAGAGGTAACGAATTCAATGTTTACATTTTTAGACATTTGGCGCAGCTGATCGCTGGCCTCGAGAGGTGTTGCACTGCCTAGTCTTGTAACTGGACATAATCTGAATTATTTATATGGAAATGTATTAAAAGCAATCATAAAGATAACAACCCAGCGTTTGGCTCTTTGGCTTCACCGCACGACGGAGGAGGACAGGTGAGGGAGGCTGCTGCTGCTGCTGCTGCTGATGCTGCTAATGCTGCTGCTGCTGCTGCTGCTGCTGCTGATGCTGTGTTAAAGCCATTATGCCAAAAAAGAATTTTGGCTACGCACTTATCGTAAGTAGGTTAATATAAGCAAATAAACCAGTATGTACAAATTAATTCTTTTGCTGAGCAAACCGGATCGAAGTTACGAACTTGTCTGCGCGAGTCGTGAATCTAGAGTTATCTGCCCCTGCCGTCGTGATTATGGAATGCACTGTACGAACGCGAAATACGGCCGTTGGCTTTCCGACTGTAAGCCGGATCTGTACGCGAGTTTATGCAGAGTTGAGAGAGCAGGGATCGGGTTGGGGCGGGAAATGGGGATATTTACCCCCTATTTTCAGAAAAATCCCATGTTTGTAGAAAGAGTGGCCCACTGGGATATTATTTCCCAGTCTTTTTTACTAATTCCTTATATATTGTGCTTTTAAAATCCTGCAATTTCACCAAAATCCTGGTGGTTTGCTTACCATGGGATATTTTATCCCAACAATATTTACGTCCAGCCTGATCCCTGGAGAGAGAGAGAGATAGAGGGGGGAGGCAGTGATTTTTGTTTACCTTTTTTTCTTGATTTTTGATTTGGGAAAATGTTATCGATATTATCAACAAATTTGGGAAAATACAGTACACTTTTGAGAGGGGAAGGGGCCGCCCATATATGGCCAAAAAAAATTACTGGGGGGAGGATAGGCGCAGCTTGTGCCTCCATTGTAACCATGGAGGCACAGTGCAGAGTCATATAAAATGCTGCAATTGAGCCACCGAATTTCCGTGACCACTGCACAATAATTTATTACGGTTTTACCTACCTTTTTATGTTTAATTATGTGATCCTGTAGTAGTTTCCAATCACTTTACACTTGTGTGTAACACAGACACTCTGCTGATAAAGAGATATTTGCACTGAAACATGGGTCACCTGTTTTGTTATTAGTGTGTGTAAGGACAGT
>NW_014581636.1:0-4096 GCF_000485595.1 Priapulus caudatus
TGTGTGTGTGTGTGTGTGTGTGTGTGTGTGTGTACGTACGTGTGTGTGTGTGTGCGCGCGCGCGCGTGTGTGACAGAGATTGATGATGACGTATGTAATACCCTGTACCTCGACGCTTGCCATGTGTGCCTTTCCGTGTCTCTCCTGGCGCCGCCGCCCCGGGTACAGGCTACATAAAGCTACTCACGCTCACTCGCGTTGATCCCTTAACCACAAACAGACAAACAGTCGGTGAGGTTACATATAGAGACGTACACTGAGAGGGGTGAGGAGAGAGAGAGAGGGGTGAGGAGAGAGAGAGAGGGAGAGAGAGAGAGAGAGAGTCGAAGATAAATAGATAAAGAGACACAGAAAGATAGAGAGAGAAAGAAACACATACAGAGAGAGACAGCGATGGAGAGAGATAGCGAGAGAGAGTGAGAGAGAGAGTGAGAGAGAGAGAGAGAGAGAGAGAGAGAGAGAGTATAAACGGATTATCACACGAAAAAAAAAACGACACACGCACACAAACGAACCGGCACCGATACAAGTACACACAAAAATAAATAAATAAAATAAACCCCCAAAAAACACAAGCGCATTCGCACCGGCCTAACAGACTGACCATCACGTCGTCGGCATTCGCGCCGGAAACAGCGCTAACGACCACGTGACCAGGAGGCAGACGATCACACCATTAGCCAAGGTCGTTAGCCAAGGTCATTAGCCAAGGTCATTAGGAAGGCCAGCGCAGCAGTGGCGCCCCCTGCGGCGTCGCTTTCCCCGCGTGCCGACGTCGTCAACCCCGGAGATCAACGGTCGGCCAACAATCGTGGATGTAAAACGCGGGCGCGCGCCGACGATGATCGATGACGTCACGATGGCGTGACGTCATCGATCGGTGGTTCGCCCCGCTGATTGTGCGCTTGTTCGTCGCTAACGTGATTACACGTACCACCACCAGGGGGCCAAGAACGCGGGGCGAACTAGGGAGGACTTGCGCGACGCACACACAGNGAGCGAATGAGGGAGCGAGAGCACGAGAGAGACGTGAAGAGAGAGAGAGGACAGAGAGACGAGAGAGAGAGAGAGGAGGAGATGTAGAGAGAGAAGAGTGAGAGTTCCAGGTGACCGCGACGGAGAGAGAGAGAGACGAGCAGAGAGAGAGAGAGGACCGGATTGACTGGCAGCAGAGACGAGTGGAGAGAGGGAAGAGAGGGGGAGGACGAGAGAGAGAGGAGAGAGATGCAGACGAGCAGGAGAGAGAGCAGCCAAAGAGAGAAGGAGAAAGGAGCCAGACAGACAGGACACAGCAGCAGCAAAAAGGATGAGAAGATATAGAAAGACGAGAGAGGAGCGAGAGGAAGAGAGGACAGACAGACGAGAGAGAGAGACGAGAGAAGACGGGGAGAGAGACGAGAGAGACGAGAGAGCAGAGCATCGACGAGCGCGAGAGAGACGACGGGAGAGCGACAGGGGCGAGAGAGGAGCATGCGGCATGGAGAGGAGAGAGAGTAGAGAGCGAGAGCGAGGGACGGATGTGTGCGAGACGCCGACGATGGAACGAAGAAGAGCACACGAGATGAGAAAGCAGAGCAGAGAAGAGAGCGGAGAGACAGAGAGACGTGAGATAAGAGTGAGAGACTGAGAGAGACGAGAAAGAGCTACGAGCTGACCGCATCGACGATCGAGCAGACGATGACGAAGCAGAGACGATTGCAGAGGCCAGAGAGCAAAACAGAAGAGAGAGTAGATGGCAGAGAAAGAGCAGGACGCCCAGAGATGATCGAGGACGCATGAGATCCTGATTCGTATGCAGACGACGAGAGTCAGAGAAACAGCACGATGAGAGAGAGAGATAGGGACGCACAACAACGAGGTTACTGGTTGGTTATAAGGGTTACAATGGAGCAACGCGGTGAAATATTTCTGCACTTTGACTTAAACGCGCGAGACTATGCATGCAATTATAACCACCGACGTTCTAATTATTAAATTCATAATTAATAGCTGAATTAAAGCTTGTGAGCTTGAGAAATTTCAGAATTAGTACGCAAAGATTTGATCACATTTTCTCTAAATTAATCCTGGCGGCCATCTTAGATGTTGTGGCGGCCATTTTGAAGAAAAAAATATCGAAATGTGTTTTAATCCGAATCGAAACTTGACCTTGGGTAGGTTAGGACACAATCATCATCATGTAAATTTTTTTCACGCTTTTACATCACAATGCAGAATTCACTTCACCCATTTTTAACGCACCATATTATTTTTAATATATTCAACATTTAAACTGTTATAAGGAGTGTGCAACGAGAGAGGGGGATAGAAGTCGTGATATTATTCGATGGCAATTGCATCGACGATGTCTCTCATACAATACCTGCTACCAAAAACTCCTCCTCAACAACATATTTCTACACCTCTAACGATTTCTCGGAACGTCCTGGAATAGATAGACAACCGTAAACTACACATCGGGAACGTGTATTGTCTGTCTGTGTGTTTGTTAGCAAAGATCGTGACCTTTGACCGCTGCCGTACACTACCCTGCAAATCCCTCGTTTCGAACTTAACTTTGTAACTTAACTTGTATCACAATCATTCTTGCACCAGCCTAATGATTTCACACCTACAACTTTCCCCTCGTCAAATTCCTCCTAGCCCCTACTCCTCCGTTCTATAAAGCTATGTCCCCTCCCCACACACACTTTACCCACACCTACAGATCCCCTACACCTTTCATAATCACTCTGTTTCTCATTCTATGCCCCTCTCATCCGCCCCTAGCTACACACTTAGGCCTATGCATGCGTATTTCTACTGTTTATCTATCTTGCCCTAACATCCATGTGCATGATACCAACTTGCCCTTAATCTTCAGTCCTGAGTACGTTCGACCAACGGGTGCTAAAAATAACTACTCGCATTTTACCTTCTGCATCACCCTTCCTACCTTCTACACATACCCTTCGCCCTCTGCCTTACCACATAACAATTACCTTTACTCCCCCAAATACCCTTATGCCTAGGTCTTACCTCCCATGCTATCACTTCCTTCTCACCTTCCTACCCCTCCCCCTTTTCTCCCACACATATCTCACAACTGGCCACAGGACCACCCACCACAGACCACCCACCAAATCTCCCCGACCTCTCTCTAACACACACAACCGCCACAGCCAATCAGCTCCGTTCCCGCCATCAGCAGACGATAACTCCCGACCAATCAAACGCAACCGGCCGCAAACGTTGCCACGACGACGCCCGCACACCGACCAATAAGCACTCTAAACGGGGGATGACGTCACGAGGGAACAAGTACGGTGATGTTAAATAACGAAACGCCACGGAAAGCCACATCTTTCTTCAGTCTACACCCTAGTTAGAATACTCTCTCCTACTTTCCCCTGTTCAAAGGGGAAGTATCCCCTACAAACTATCCCCTGTTAGCCTACAATCCCCTAAACGTTTTTCTACTTTCCCCTCCGAAGAGGAGGAGAGACGGAGACAGACTGAAGCTGGCAGCACGTTACGTGTGTGTGTGTCTGTGTGGGTGTGGTTGCGGGGATGAGCAGTGGTCTACTTGGCTGCGATGTCCGAGTGCATGTACGATAGAGGGGCCTGTCGGGGTCTGGTCATCTAGCAAAGGCAACCCGGGGGTGGACATTAGTGACGGCGGCGGCGGTGATGATGACGATGGCGCTGATGGCCGCGCGTCTGCCGTGCATGAATCTACTACTGTTGTTGTTGTTGTTGTTGTTGTTGTTGTTGTTGTTGGTGTTGGTGTTGGTGGTGGTGGTGGTGGTGGTGGTGGTGCTGCTGCTGCTGCTGCTGCTGCTGCTGCTGCTGCTGCTGCTGCTGCTGCTGCTACTGCTACTACTGCTGCTGCTGCTACTGCTGCTGCTGCTACTGCTGCTGCTACTGCTGCTGTTGCCCCGGGCGGCTGCAATCAGCGCGATTTCGTCTGCGAATCTCGCCCGTGATCACGTGATCACGCCGTTGTCGCGAGAGTCAATGCCGCGCTAAATGTAGCAACCGCTGCGGGCCTCTTTTTATATAAATATATATATATATATATATTGATATATATATATATATATATATATATATATAT
>NW_014581636.1:4395-4993 GCF_000485595.1 Priapulus caudatus
ATATATATATATATATATATATATATATATATCAATATATATATATATATATATTTATATATATATATATATCAGCTGTATATATATATATATATCGTACGAGTAAAATAATACGATATATAACTATAATATATCGTATACTTATTTATAATACAAGTCTTCTACGAGCAGACAGACGTACTATACAGGGAGGCTCACACCGCCTGACCGCCTCCATGAGATTATAGGATTAAGCTAAGCCCCGTGATAGGATTAAGCTAAGCCCCGTGATAGGATTAACGCTAAGCACGCTAAAGCGTAAGCGTAAGCACCGCACCCAGCGCCATCTCGCGGCGAGGAAGCGTTCCCGTAAAATGCTAGTAAGCGGGAGATCTTTATCCAGCAGTTATGATATTTAGCATTGGTGTTATCCACGGGTTTGTACGTGGTGGGTGATGTGTGTGGAGAGAGAGAGAGAGATTGCGAAAGCAGGGGAAATAATATATGTCTAATGATACCAATAATATAACATGACATAATATTATATACGCCTATATATATATATATATGACATAATATCTCTCTGTCTCTCACTCTTCCTCCCCCTATCTCTCTCTCT
>NW_014581636.1:5998-6817 GCF_000485595.1 Priapulus caudatus
GTATATATATATGTGTGTGTGTGTGTGTGTGTGTGTGTGTGTGTGTGCGTGCGTGCGTGCGTGCGTGCGTGCGTGCGTGCGTGCGTGTATATAATATATGTGTATATATATATATATTATTTGACCTTTGACCTGTTACGCAATCCTCTACGTCACTGATTTTACGGGAACGCTTCCAGACGCTACGTTGTTACAGCAAAGCCGCGCGCGCGCTATCACGTGTACGATCACGTGGTCGATCACGTGCACAGTGTGTGTTCGATCACGTGCACAGTGTGTGTTCGATCACGTGCACAGTGTGTGTTTGATCACGTGCACAGTGTGTGTTCGATCACGTGCACAGTGTGTGTTTGATCACGTGCTCTATCACGTGCACGATCACGTGCTGTACGTATCACGTGTACAATCACGTGCTAAATCACGTGCTCAATCACGTGCTAAATCACGTGCACGATCACGTGTACGACCACTTCCATCGCTTCACGAACGCGATCCTACAATCACACATTACATACATACATACGCGCGCGTGCGTGCGTGCGTGCGTGCGTGCGTGCGTGCGTGCGCGTGTACTCACGCGGAATCCCATGTGGAGGCGGTCGCGCATGCGGCTGATGAACTCGTCGTTGCTGATGAAGCCGTCGTAGTTGTCGTCAAACAGTTTGAAGACGGTGTCGATGACGTGGTCCTCCAGCAGGAACCCCGTGGAGATCTTGACGGCGCGCTGAAACTCGTCTGCAACGGAGCGAGGCGAGAGGCGCGTCACAACACACGCCCGCACCGTAAGAGGGGAGGAGAGGGAGGGGGAGGAAGGGGGAG
>NW_014581636.1:7802-10147 GCF_000485595.1 Priapulus caudatus
GTGTCTGGGAGAACGAGCGTGCGTGCGTGCGTGCGTGCGTGCGTGCGTGCGTGCGTGCGTGCGTGCGTGCCTGGGAGAACGAGCGTGGGTGCGTGCGAGCGAGCGTGCGTGCATGCGTGTTTGGGAGAACGAGCGTGCGTGCGTGCGTGCGTGCGTGCATGCGCGCGCTCCAAAGGAAACGTATCCATTATTAATGGCCACTTATGAGAGAGATTCGCTCTGGAGAATAATTTAGAGTTTAATTAGGGAAATTTTTGATTGATCGGTGCAGGCGGGCACGCGCGAGAGAAAGCAAAAGAGAGAGAGAGAGAGCGCGAGACAGAGAGAGAGAGAGAGAGAGAGAGAGAGAGAGAGAGAGAGAGAGAGAGAGAGAGAGAGAGAGAGAGAGAGAGAGAGAGAGAGAGAGAGAGAGAGAGAGAGAGAGAGAGAGAGAGAGAGAGAGAGAGAGAGAGAGAGAGAGAGAGAGAGAGAGAGAGAGAGAGAGAGAGAGAGAGAGAGAGAGAGAGAGAGAGAGAGAGAGAGAGAGAGAGAGAGAGAGAGAGAGAGAGAGAGAGCGAGAGAGAGAGAGAGCGAGGGTACACACATAGAACGTCACACCACTCACAACAACAACGACTAACTACACATCAAGCGGCAGTCATCTCCGTCTAAACCTCTCTCTCTCTACATCCACAACCCACGAACACACACACACAGGGGCATGTTGCCGTTAATCTCATTCCCTGACAACAGAGGGCGCGCGCGTGCTGCAAGCAAAAACAGCAAGCCGAAAAGCGGCGCGTGCGTGCGTGCGTGCGCGAGAGTGCGTGCGTGCGCGCACCAACCAGCACTTATTACTCACTTCTTCGACTTCGTCGTCGCGAGAGTCACGTCGTCCCTTCTACAGGAAATCACGAGAAAAATCACCACATTAGTTCCAACCCACCCAGACCACCAGACCAGTGCAGATATTATTATATCAGGAGTGAATAATAATACCTTCTCTACAATCTTACATACAATCTTTCCTACATACAATCTATTATTATTTACTGCCGATTATATGGTACCAACATCAACAGCAAACTTGCAATGGTCGACTGCCCAGAACAGCAAACCGATTCTTACTTTTCCCCTCTTCCCCACCCTCCACCCGACTCCCTCTCAGGTAAAATAAAGCAGCTACCACCCAGACTAGTAGCATATACATCTCTCTCTTTATATATATATACATATATGTGTGTATATATGTATACAAAGAGTCACACAACTCAGCTAGTGGGACCCTGGTATTATTAGTGGGTATTATTAGCGCTTGTGCATCCAGAAAGGAGGTCACCCTTTCTCTGTCAGTGTTGGTATGATGTAACTGAATGTTGACTCGGTTGGTAGGGCAAGAGGCAAGGGGAGGGGACTCCTTGTTTGGAACTGGATCAAACCTTGATCCAGTTTTGACTATATATGATCAGAGTATTAGCAGGCGTGGTCGATAGGGGGCGCAGTAGGGTGATGGAACGTGTGTGTGCATCGGACAGTGAAAGATATGTGAGAGAAGATAGAGGGGGAAATAGAGAAAGAGGGAGAGAGCGCGTAGGGAGAAAGAAAGGGAGCGGGAAAAAAAGAGAGAGAGAGAGCGATAATAAGAGAGAATGAGAAAGAAAGCGAGACAGGGAGAATAAGAGAGAGAGAGAGAGAGAGCAAACGAGAAAGAAAGTGAGAAAGAGAAAGAGAGAGAGAGAATAAGAGAGAGAGAGAGAGAGAGAGAGAGAGAGAGAGAGAGAGAGAGAGAAAGACAGCTAGAGAAAGAGAGAGAGAGAGAGCATGACCCAGAGAGAACGAAAGATGGAACATGAGACGGTACGAGGGAGGGAAAGGAGGGGGAGGACCAGGCAAGGAGGAACCTCTGAGAAGCAAGCGTTTACCTCTGATGCGCTGTCAATGACCTCCTTGTCTCTGTCTGCCAGGCGACCAAACAGGTTCAGAATCTGTCGAAAAGAAAACGTAAGAAAGATAAATGTATGATACCCCTGTGAGAGACCATTAATGCTTACTTGCAATACAATATTGACTACTTCACCGATCTCCCTCCACTCACAGACGCACGCACACGCAGCAAGCACGCATGAATGCGCGCGCACACACACGCACACACACGCACGTACGCACACACGCACCCACGCGCGCACAGGCACGCACACACACAGTAGTAAACCTGTAGTGATATCTATCTCATCTCATGAATCTTATATTTTCTTTATGATAGATAGATAGATAGATAGATAGATAGATAGATAGATAGATAGATAGTATCTATCTATCTATCTATCTATCTATCTATCTATCTATCTATCTTATCTATCTATCTA
>NW_014581637.1:0-287 GCF_000485595.1 Priapulus caudatus
GGCATGCACACAGCTGCTCTATACGAGCTGCTGCTGCTGCTGCTGCTGCTGCTGCTGCTGCTGCTGCTGCTGCTGCTGCTGCTGCTGCTGCGATGCGTGCCTGGTGATGATCGCGGAACCATGACGACAACAGCCGCGCAAGACGATCTCGGAAGAAGTAAAAAGACGGCCGCGGGAAAAGTAAGGGAGGCGAAGAGAGCGTGAAGAGAATCACAGGACGTCTGCGGAGAGAGCGAGAGGAGAGTAAGAGAGAGAGAGAGAGAGAGAGAGAGAGAGAGAGAGAGAGA
>NW_014581637.1:1764-8735 GCF_000485595.1 Priapulus caudatus
AGCAGTACTAACAGCAGTACTAACAGCAGTACTAACAGCAGTACTAACAGCAGTACTAACAGCAGTACTAACAGCAGTACTAACAGCAATACTAACAGCAGTACTAACAGCAATACTAACAGCAGTACTAACAGCAGCACTAACAGCAATACTAACAGCAGTACTAACAGCAATACTAACAGCAGTACTAACAGCAGTACTAACAGCNCACTAACAGCAGTACTAACAGCAGTACTAACAGCAATACTAACAGCACCTCCACAAACTGAAGAACAGCAATAAGAACACCGGCGGCCAATCAGCATTTCCTCGCACGCTCTCTGGCGATTGTCATCTTCCTAGCAACGGTTGCTAGCCTATGTAACGACTAACGCCCCCGTAAGCATCCACACGGAGAGCAACAATAACAATAATACCGTGGCAACAATGTCGCTTCAATGGTTTCATACGATCGCCTGCGAGCGTGGCATGCAACAACAGCTGCTCTAATAACGGAGCTGCTGCTGCTGCTGCTGCTGCTGCTGCTGCTGCGATGCGTGCCTGGTGATGATCGACGGCGAACCAAATGACGACAACACCGCGCAAGACGATCTCGGAAGAAGTAAAAAAGAGGCCGCCGGGAAAAGTAAGGGAGGCGAAGAGAGCGTAAAGAGAATCACGGAACGTTCCTGCGGAGAGCAGCGAGAGGAGAGTAAGAGAGAGAATGAAGAGAGAGAGAGAGAGAGAGAGAGAGAGAGAGGAAGAGAGGAGAGAGAGAGAGAGAGAGACACACACAGAGAGAGAGAGCGACGAGTAGTAAGAGAAGAGAGAAAGAGCAGACGTGCTGTGAGAGACGAGATAGAGACAGAGAGAGAAAGAGCGAAGAGAGTACAGAGAGAGAAGAGAGAGAGAGAGAGAGAGAGAGAGACGAGAGAGGAGAGTGAAGAGATGAGAGAGAGACAGACAAGAGAAGATGATAGATAGAAGAGAGAAGAGAGAGATGAAGAGAGAGAAGAGAGCAGAGAGAGTGAAGAGAGTAAGAGAGAGGAGATAGAGCAGAGAGATGAGAGAGAGAGAGAGAGAGAAGAGAGAAGAGGAGAGAGAGAGAGAGACAGATATATGATATATGTATATATATATATAAATATAGTAATAGAGAGAGAGAGAGAGAGAGAGAGAGAGAAGAATAAGATATATATAATATTGTATATATATAATATATATATATATATATATATATATATCATATATAGAGAGAGAGAGAGAGAGAGAGAGAGGAGAGAAGAGAGAGAGAGAGGAGAAGAGAGAGAGAAGAGAGAGAGAGAAACTGGCGAGTAATAAACTAGCAAGCGTTTAGACTAGAGGTTTGTGTTAGAAATTGATATATGCTTGTCTTAAGGAGTTTGTTTTAAATCGGTCACAGCAAAGGTAACATAAGCAACCTTTCCTGGGGCAATGACCCTCTGTTCTGGGGCAGAATACCCTCCTCTGTTCTCGGGCCTCGACGCTCCATCCATCTCACACACTCTCTCTCTTCTGCTCTTATTTGACTTCCTCTTGACTCTCTCGCTCTCGTGTGTTGGTCTCTCTCTCGCTTTTCCCTTCCGCTCCTCTCTCCTCTCCTCTCTTTCTCTCATATTTCCTCTCTCTCTCTCGATCCGACATGCTCAGTAATCGCTCTCTCATCTCTCTCCTCTCGTCTCTCATATCTATCGTCTCTCTGTCGTCTGTCACTGTCTTCTCTCCCCTCGTGTTACAGTTGTCTCGTCGTTCCTACTTCGCCTGTTCTCTATCTCTACTTCCTCTCAACTCTCTCTCTCTCTTTCTCTCTCTCTACCTCTTGCTCTTGCTGTCTCTCTCTCTCTCTCTCTCTCTTCTCTCTCTCCTCCTTTCTCTCTCTGCCTCTCTCTCTCTCTCTCCTCTTCCTCTTCCTCTCTCATCATGCTTAACGCTCTCGCCACTCGTCTGTGTGCTCTATGCTCTCATCTCACACACACTCTCTCTCTCTTCTCCCTCTCTCTCTCATCCATGCTTCTCTTTTTTCACCTCTCTCTCCTCAATTCTCAATCTCTCTCATCTCTCTCTCTCTTCTCTCTCTTACACTCTCAAGGCTCAACCTCTGTGTCGCTATATATCTCTCTCAGCAATCCACTCGTCACTCTTAACTCTCTCGCTCACCACTCTGGGGTGTTTCCTCCATCTCTGCTCTCACACAGCACTTTCTCCTCTCTCTCTCTCTCCTCCCTTCCCGCTCGCTCCTCTCTTACTCTCTCGATCCTCGTCAGCCCTCACTCTCTTTCATCGTCTCTCTCCTCTGCATACTCTCTCTCTGATCTCTTCTCTCATCCTCATCATGCTCTCTCTCTCTCTGCTTCTCCTGTCTATCCTCTCTCTCTCTCTCTCTCTTAGCACTCTATCTGGCTCGTTATTGTGTCTATCTCTTCTCTCGTGCCTCTCTCATCTCTCTCGTCTCTCGTCTCTCCTCTCACCCTCTCTCTCTCCTCATCATCTCTCTCTCTTCTCTACTTCTCGCGCGGCTCTCGCTCTCTCCCTGTCTCTATCTCTCTCTTCCGTCTCTTTCTCATCTCTCTCTCGCTCTCGCATCTCGTCTCTCTCCTCTCTCTCTCCTCTCCCCTCTCCCCCTCTCCCTCTCTCATCTCCTTCTCTCTCTCTCTCTCTCCTCTCTCATCGCTCCTCTACTTCGCGCATCTCTTCCTTTCTCTTCCTCTCTTCTTTTGCTCTCTCTCTCGTCTCATCCTCTTTCCACCCAGTCAGTCTCACTTCTCCCCTTCTTTCTCTCTCCCTCTCCCTTGTTGTCTCGCTCCTCCGCCCTCTCTCCATATCGCGTGCAAGTCCTCTATCGCTCTCTTCTCAATCTTTCTCTCCTCGCTAATCTATCCTCTGACTCTCTCTGTACTCCCGCTCTACCTCCTGCGCTCCCGTCTTATCACTGATAACCGGTGACCGCCTCACGCCTGCATGTCTGTCACTACGACGTACGTGCGTACGAAATATCCGTAATTAAAACTCGCGCCACACTCAAGTGCCCCGCCAGCACTTACGAAGATAAGCAGCAGTAGCAAGCAGCAGCGACCAGCAGGCAGTAGGCCAGCAGCAGGGCAGCGTAGCAGCAGCATCAGCGGCAGCAAGGCAGAAGTAGCAGGGCAACATAGCAAGGCAGCAGCAGCAGCACCACCGACCACACCCCAGCAAGCAGCAGCAGCAACGCAGCAGCAGTAGCAGCAGCAGCAGCAGCATGCGGCGAGCAGCAAGCAAGTAGTGCATGCAATGCCTCTAAGTGCCGCTAACTAACTCACGAAAGCCAGAGCCCGCCGCACGCACGCACGCACGCCACTTCTCTAACTTCTCACACGACCACCCCCGCGGTGTCCACTGCGCACTACACACAAACCGCACCAGCACGCACGCACACACGCGCACACATACGCGCGTGTACACACAGCACCACGCGCACCACACGCGCGCAGTGCGCAGCACACACAGCCTGCACACACAACACACACACACATCCACACACACACACACAGCACACAACACACACACACACGCACACACACCACACTATCCAACACACATTGTTGAGATGCACACACGACACACGACACATGTATAACATAGCACACTACACACACACACAAAACCCCCCACAAACACACACACAAACAATCCTCCCCACACACCACTTCCCAACACACACCATATCACATAACAATACACCACAACACACAAACACACATACGACACACAAACACACAACACACACACACATGCACACACACTCTCCTCCTCGTTCTCTCACCACACACACACACACACACCGCACACCCACACACACACACACACACACACACACACCCTCACACACACACACACACACCACATCGCACGCACAGCACACACAACAATCATGCACACAACACACACACAACAACACACAAACACACACACAGCACATACAACACACATACAATACATACATTCACAACACTACACACATATCACACACACACACAAAGGGACCACTAGCACACCGGAACACAACACACATACAGCACGCGCACGCGCGCGCCGCGCACACGACACAGCATATAACGCACGCACACACACACATATACACGCGCGTGCACATCTCACTTAGCAGTAGTGAATCTGTTCCCCCCTCTCGCGCGAGCGTGCGATGTCGGGAAGCAGAGGAGCTCCGGCGGGATGAAGAAGCTGGAACAACAACGAATGGGCTTCATTTCGTTTGCTGCTTCTTCAATCAATCGATGTTGACGACGATCTGCAGCATCCATCCCATGCAGCATGGTGTCGGGTGGACAGCGATGCTGCAGCAGCCCGCATCCTCCCCGCCATCCGGCCAGCTACAAGGGCCGGTAAATCGGGATGCTATGCTTGATTGCTCGATGACGATGACGATGTCTGATTGCACGCGCGTGAGACGATGCCGAGGTGATGATTATGATGATGATAATGATGATGTTGCTGACGGCGGCGATGGCGATGATGACGATGGCACGTTGTCGCAACGTATGGTAGACGAGTTCGTATGGTTGTTTTTGCTCCCGCGTGCGCGCGCTATTAAGTTCGTTAGTGCGTGGTTGCGCGCATGCGCGCGTGCTTAGTTGCGTGTGTGCGCGCGCACGCGTGAGTAGGTACACGCGCGCGTATACGTGGTTGCGCATGCACGCGCACGCGTGCGTGAGTGAGTGTGTACGTGCGTGCGTGCATTCGTGCGTTCGTAAGTGCGTGCGTGTGCGGAATCAACGTTTGACCACTGGTCAGCCGCTTGCACACCGTAGGGCCTTTGTCCCTGCCGTCGGTACGCGCGGGTGCGTGCGGCCGTGCGTGCGTGCGCGCGTGCGCGCGTGTGTGCGTGTGATGACCATCAACTGACAGCCCCACACAGTCATTCGCAATTAATCGTCAAACTTGTCACCAGATGTCGCGCCCAGGTGCACGTCCTTCTCGCGGCTTACCTTTGTTCTTTTGGAATATCCTCCGCCACACGCGTGCAAGAAACATGATGTCTGTAGGTGTCGCCACCGGAGCCGCTGCGCCGCTGACGATGGAGACGACAGTCACCAGCCACAGAATACACGTCCACTACGCAGCGTCGTTTCCCCGCACGAACGCACGCACACGCACGCACACAAGCAGCCGACTACGCTTCCCCCGCCAGGTGGTGCTGCTGCTGCTGCTGCGGCGGCGGCGACGACGTGTCGACACGGCGGATGTTGTTTCTGACGTCGGCACCGCCGTTCCTATACGAACGCGCGCCGCTTCCCGTGAGCGACAAAGACCGTGTTTTTCCCGCGCGCGCACAATATCGCGGATTATCCCACTTCCCACTGACGGCACGCACACGCAAGAACGTGGCTTGACCTTTGACCTTTATGCTGGCGAACGGGAGTTTGGCGTGGTCATCGGAGCGGAAACAGACGAGAGGACATGTTGCTGGATGCTCGGAGATTGTGTTGCTTGACCGGCGGTCAGTGTTGCTCGGATTAATCCTGGACCACAGTTAATCCTTGACCACAGTTAATCCTTGACCACAGATAATCCTTGACCACAGTTAATCCTTGTCCACAGTTAATCCTTGACCACAGTTAATCCTTGACCACAGTTAATCATCGACCACAGTTAATCCTTTTCCACAGTTAATCCTTGACCACAATTAATCCTTGACCACAGTTAATCATTGACTCCTTGACAAAAGTTAATCTTTGACCAGTGACAGAAGTTAACACTCGGCTACAGTTAATCCTTGACCTTGACCACAGACAATCCTTGATCTTGACCACAGTCAATTGTTGACCTTGACCACAGTCAATCGTTGACCTTGACCACAGACAATCATTCACCCTGACCACTGTCAATCGTTGACATTGACAACAGATATTACTTGACGACAGTTGAACCACGGCTAATTCTTTGCCTACAGCTAATCCGTGAGCGGTTATTGCAGCGGAATAAATAATTGACCACTGGTCAGCCGCTTGCACACCGTAGGGCCTTCGTCCCTGCCGTCGGTGCGCGGTAGCGCTGGTAGAGCTAGAGGCAACAGCAGCAACAGTAGCAGTAACATACGCTGGCAGGCAATGCTGGGATGAGAACTAGGAGCAGCAGCAGCAGCAGCAGTCGCTGTTGGCGACAGCTAGCGGCAGCAGACGCCCGCGTGTGAGCAGACGATAGCAAGAGGAGAGGAGGTGGGCAGAGAGAGAGCGCGGCAGCAACAGGAGCGCGATTAACAAGCAAGCTCTCGACTGTTGTCACGTAGATACACACACTCTGGCTACGTCACAGCGACGCTGGCTGCGTCTGCTTGCCTCCACGCCACAGCTGCACACACTCTGGCTACGTCACAGCGACGCTGGCTGCGTCTGCTTGCCACAGCGTCACAGCTACACACACTCTAGTTACGTCACAGTGACGCTGGCTGCGTCTGCTTGCCTCCACGTCACAGCTACACACACTCTGGATACGTCACAGCAACGCTGGTTGCGTCTGCTTGCCTCCACGCCACAGCTACACACACTCTAGTTACGTCACAGTGACGCTGGCTGCGTCTGCTTGCCTCCACGACACAGCTACACACACTCTAGTTACGTCACAGTGACGCTGGCTGCGTCTGCTTGCATCCACGCTACAGCTACACACACTCTGGATACGTCACAGTGACGCTGGCTGCGTTTGCTTGCCTCCACGCCACAGCTACACAGACTTTATCTACATTATTGTAAAGCACATTCACAGCACGAGACACAGTTGCGTTGGAATCCGCAAATTATATTGTGTTTCCGCAATACTGTTGCGTAAAATCGTAACACTCACTCTCTCTCCTTTCACTCTCTCCTCTCACTCTCTCTCTCCCTCTCACTCTCTCTCTCCTCTCTCTCTCTCTCTCTCTCTCTCTCTCTCTCTCTCTCTCTCTCTCTCTCTCTCTCTCTCTCACTCTCTCTCTCTCTCTC
>NW_014581638.1:0-438 GCF_000485595.1 Priapulus caudatus
GTACGTTCCGGTGAACACTCAGACACACATGTACGTTCCGGTGAACACTCAGACACACATGTACGTTCCGGTGAACACTCAGACACACATGTACGTTCCGGTGAACACTCTGACACACATGTACGTTATGGTGAACACTCAGACACACATGTATGTTCCTGTGAACACTTAGACACACACGTACGTTCCGGTGAGCACTCAGACACACATGTACGTTCCGGTGAACACTCAGACACACATGTACGTTCCGGTGAACACTCTGACACACACGTACGTTCCGGTGAACACTCAGACACACACGTACGTTCCGGTGAAGGTATACACAGACAGAGCTTACCTTATCTCTCTCTCTCTCTCTCTCTCGCTCTCTCTCTCCCTCTCTCTCTCTCGCTCTCTCTCTCTCTCGCTCTCTCTCTCTCTCCCTCTCTCTCTCTCTCT
>NW_014581638.1:3396-5291 GCF_000485595.1 Priapulus caudatus
GACGGGATACCGAGAGAAGTGTTGCCAGAAAGGAGATGTTGATACATGAACGCTAGAGGCGCGTCGGATCTTCGCAGCGCAAGTTCTGCGGTAAGGCGCACGCGATCCCCGGACGTCCTACGATTTACCAGTTAAAATGCAGCGCTGGCAGCTTGTTTTATAGGAATTCCGTGCGCGACGAATGCATAGGTCTGCGCACTGAATCCATAGCTCCAAGCAAATCATACGGAATTTTAGGGGGGAGCACAGAGGGCAGAGAATTTGGGACGGTGGACGATTACATCGCTACTTAAAAAATGGGGGGTCGTAGCAGATCCCACCTTGGCGAAAGGCTATTATGCGGAGGGATGGATTATGGGGGGGGGGGGGGGGGGGGGTACATATTGGGGGCACCCCCATTGGGGGAAGGGGATAATTCAGCTTTGGGGTGCAATCGGGGAATTTCGTTCTTTAATTTAAATCTAGTAGTAGTACTACTTTTACTACTAAGTATAGTTAAGTAACTACTATCTGAGTATCACTCAACTAGCTATCCGATCTAGTTAAAAGCGGTGAAGCACATTCCAGGCTGTGTGACTTTTAACGTCAAAATACAGTAGCATAAGGTAGCAATAGGTAATAGGTATAAATTTTATCACGTGCATAGGTATCTAAACGGGCCTAGCAATACCGTTTCTTGGAGCTACTCGTATTGCACTACTTATAGTAGTAGTACTGACTTAGTAGTACATAGCCGTAGTAGCAGGTTAGTAGTACGTGGTACTTCAGTGGTTGTTTTTCTTTGGGAGAGGGGGGCAGGGGGGGTTAGTAGCTAACACTATAGGTGGGTTGTTTTTTTTCCCGGCCTAATACCTAGTAGTAGGAATTACTATAGTAATCTAGAAAAGACTAGTTCCATGAATATTGGAAGCGAATGCCAAGTTAATAATTAACACTCGGGTTATTTCACCTACTAAAAGGACAATATGGCCAACCATGAAAGTGAAGTATTTAGCGTGTTCTAAAACTCATGTTTTACAACGACGTGCATGTGGTGTGAATGGTGTGTATATTATAATGGGCGTCATCTGGTTGAGTTCTTAAAAACTGGTGCCTGTTTTTCTGTCGAGGCGAGAATGGAAAGTTCAAAACGTTTAGCTCGAAAACGTCAGTAACGTACTTAGATTATTTTTTATTCTATAGAATTCTAATAGAAATGATAGATATTAGAAATAAAATCTAGTAATTAGCCTACATTTCTTACTCATTCATTTACATTATCTTAGTATAGTTTAATAAAGTAAAATTTAAATCTTTGCCTATATCTGTTTCTTCACGCACACATGTACGTTCCGGTAAACACTCAAACACGCATGTATGTTCCTGTGAGCACTCAGACACACATGTACGTTTCGGTGAACACTCAGACACACAAGTACGTTCCGGTGATCACTGAGACACACACGTACGTTCCGGTAAACAACCACACACACACATGTACGTTCCGGTGAACAACTACACACATGTACGTTCGGGTGAACACTCTGACACACATGTACGTTCCGGTGAACACTCAGACACACATGTATGTTCCTGTGAACACTCAGACACACATGTACGTTCCGGTAAACACTCAGACACACACGTACGTTCCGGTGAACAACCACACACATCTACGTTTCTGTGAACACTCAGACACACATGTACGTTCCGGTAAACACTCAGACACACACGTACGTTCCGGTGAACAACCACACACATGTACGTTCCGGTGAACACTCTGACACACATGTACGTTCTGATAAACACTCAGACACAAATTTATGTTCCTGTGAACACTCAGACACACATGTATGTTCCTGTGAACAATCAGACACACATGTACGTTCCGGTGAACACTCAGACACACACGTACG
>NW_014581638.1:9572-10140 GCF_000485595.1 Priapulus caudatus
AACAACTACACACATGTACGTTCTGGTGAACACTCTGACACATATGTACGTTCTGGTGAACACTCTGACACATATGTACGTTCCGGTGAACACTCAGACACACATGTATTTTCCTGTGAACACTCAGACACACATGTACGTTTCTGTGAACACTCAGACACACATGTACGTTATGGTGAACACTCAGACACACATGTACGTTCCGGTGAACACTCAGACACACATGTACGTTCCGGTGAACAACCACACACATGTACGTTCCGGTGAACACTCTGACACACATGTACGTTCCGGTAAACAACCACACACACACGTACGTTCTGATAAACACTCAGACACAAATTTATATTCCTGTGAACACTCAGACACACATGTACGTTCCGGTGAACACTCAGACACACATGGACGTTTCGGTGAACACTCAGACACACATGTACGTTCTGTTGAACACTCAGACACACATGTACGTTCCGGTGAACACTCAGACACACATGTACGTTCCGGTGAACACTCAGACACACATGTACGTTCCGGTGAACACTCAGACACATGTACGTTCCGGTAAACA
>NW_014581639.1:0-334 GCF_000485595.1 Priapulus caudatus
AAGGAAACAGGGAAGAGTTTAATCCCAAAAGGAAACGGAAAAGAAAGTAATGAAATGTGCATCGTTTCTCAAGTCTCCGGTTAGTTCATGACTGACAATGACTGAACAGTTTAGTCGTACTTTGATTGAGTCCAGAATAAATGAAACTTCCCGGATTGAGTCCGGGATAAACTAAACTACCCGGATTGAGTCTGGGATAAATGAAACTTCCCGGATTGAGTCCGGGATAAACTAAACTACCCGGATTGAGTCCGGGATAAACTAAACTACCCGGATTGAGTCCGGGATAAACTAAACTACCCGGATTGAGTCCGGGATAAACTAAACTACTCGG
>NW_014581639.1:1768-4268 GCF_000485595.1 Priapulus caudatus
TATATAATTATATAATATATATAAATAATAATATATATATAATAAATATATATAAATATCTTATATAATATTTTTATTAGTATATATATATATATATATTCATGTACGTGGCGCGAGGTATATATATATGTATATATATACTTCGCACCACGTACATAAATCAGTGACACAGCTCGTGTGCAATCAAGCGCTCGCAATGACAACCATACTCTTTCCAAGCTAAACTTTTTCGCTTGCCCCCGAAATCTCAGTTTGTGAATGAAATGAAATCTCAGTTTGTGAATTTCCTGCCAGTTCGGCTCCACGCCTAAGCCAGCCTTCACCACCATCTGCACGACTATCTTGATCTATAAGAATCGCAAGGACATCATTTACAAGCTGAGATTTCATTTCACTCACAAACTGAGATTTCATTTGATGACCCCAGCATACATAATTATATATATATATAACCTCATCACTTATTTTCCTCTCGGTTTAAACTCTAGTCAACCACCTCCGCTACCATCCCACCTTCCTCCACCCATCCCCTATTATACTACATCAGTTCTAGGATAGGGTTAGGTTTAGGGTTAGGGTTATGGTTAGGGATAGGGTTAGGGTTAGGGATAGGGATAGGGATAGGGTTCGGGTTAAGGTTAGGGTTAGGGTTAGGGTTAGGGTCAGGGTTTGGGATAGGGATAGGGTCAGGGTCAGGGTATGTACCCGTAACAAGCGGTACTTACCCGTAGTCCAGCCCGGCGCCCTCCACCGCTGGAAGGGCGTACGTTGTCGCACATATCACGAACCCAGTATACCTACCGCAGAATCCGGCTCCCGGGATGCACGCTGGGCATGGATCAGGCTCCTTGAATATCTCTCCTTCCTCGCAGTCGGCGATCGTCTGGTTCGTATCCGGCGTTCCCGTGTCCGTCACGTTCTCGGCGCAGTCGATCCAGCTGCGCGCCAAACGAAAAGCCCGCGCGCGATCAGCGATGCTGCGTCTCCATGACGACCGTCGCATACACGCTTAACCAGTACACCTACCGCAGCCGCAGACGAACGCAGTACACCTACCGCAGACGAACGCATTACTGCGTTCGTCTGCGGTAGGTGTACTGCGTTCGTCTGTGGTAGGTGTACTGCGTACGTCTGCGGTAGGTGTACTGCGTTCGTCTGCGGTAGGTTTACTGCGTTCGTCTGCGGTAGGTGTACTGCGTTTCGTCTGCGGTAGGTTTACTGCGTTCGTCTGCGGTAGGTGTACTGCGTTTGTCTGCGGTAGGTGTACTGCGTTCGTCTGCGGTAGGTGTACTGCGTTCGTCTGCGGTAGATGTACTGCGTTCGTCTGCGGTAGGTTTACTGCGTTCGTCTGCGGTAGGTGTACTGCGTTCGTCTGTGGTAGGTATACTGCGTTCGTCTGCGGTAGGTGTACTGCGTTCGTCTGCGTGTACTGCGTTCGTCTGCGGTAGGTGTACTGCGTATTTCGTCTGGCGGTAGGTGATACTGCGTTTCGTCGCGCCGGTTAGGTGTACTGCGTTTCGTCTGCGGTAAGGATGTAGCTGGAGCGTAGCGTCTGCGGTAACGGTGTACTGCGTTCGGTAACTGGCCGGTAGGTGTACTGGCCGTTCGTCGCTGCCACTGTACTGCGTTCACGTACTGTGTAGGTGTGACTGCGTCGTCCTGTGGTAGGTGTACTGCGTTTCGTCTGGCGTAGGTGTACTGCGTTCGTAGCGGTAGGTTAGTATGTACTGCGTTCGTCTTGCGGTGGTGTAGCTGCGTCTCGTGCTTGCGGTAGGCTGTACTGCGTTCGTTACTGTGGTAGGTGTACTGCGTATCGTCTGCGTATGGTGTACTGCGTTCGTCTGCCGGTAAGGTGTACTTGGCGTTCGTCTGCGGTACGCTGTACTGCGTTTCGTCACTGGCGGAGAATGTAGCTGCGTTCGTGCTGACGGTAAGTGTACTCGCGGTTTCGTCTGTGTGTAGCTGGGCGTTCGTTACTGGGGCGTAGATGTAACTAGCGTTCGTGCTGTGGATAGGTGTACTGCGTTTCTCCTGCGGTAGGTGTAGCTGCGTTCGTGCGCTGGGCGGTAGGCTGTAGCTGGTCGGGTTCGCGTCTGCGCGGTAGTATAGACGAAACTGCGGATTCAGTAACTGTGGTAGGTGTAGCTGCGTTCGTGGGCTCGCGTGTACTGCGTCGTATTGGCGGCTAAAGTGTACTGGCGTACGTCTGTAGGAAGGTGTACTGCGTTCGTCTGCGGTAGGTGTACTGCGTTCGTCTGCGGTAGGTGTACTAAACAATAGGTAATCTAAAAAAATAACTTAATTAAAAAAATTTCCTTATTAATTGCTGATGATGATGACTATCAGGCTTCCGTCTAAGAAAGGACGAATAAGATATATATATAATATATACACACACACGCACGCACGCACGCACTCACGCACTCACGCACTCACGCACTGACACACACACACACACACACACACACACTCACACACACACACACGCACGTACGCACGC
>NW_014581639.1:6094-6680 GCF_000485595.1 Priapulus caudatus
CTCTCTCTCTCTCTCTCTCTCTCGTTCGTCTTCCCTCCCTCCTCCCTCCTCCTCTCTCTCTCTCCACACGATATATATATATATACATACATACATGTATCCGCCTACCCGCAGTTGTGGACTGGTGCATCGACAACGACAAGTGCTTGAACGAGGCGACGTGCATGAGCGCGGCACGTGACTACTACTGCGTCTGCGCGCCGGGATACACGGGCGAACACTGCGAAGACATCATCGACAACTGCCTGAGCGCCCCCTGCCAGAACAACGCCACCTGCCGCAACTTCGTCAACGCCTACGAGTGCGACTGTCTGCCAGGTAGGGGGCGCCGGCGTCTGCGAGCTACGCCGTGGTGGCCGTTGGGTGGAGGTGGTACTGGGGTGGGAGGGTCGAGGGAAGGCTGCTACGCCGTGGTGGCGGTGGGTGGAGGTGGTACTGGGGTGGGAGGGTCGAGGGAAGGCTGCTACGCCGTGGTGGCGGTGGGTGGAGGTGGTACTGGGGTGGGAGGGTCGAGGGAAGGCTGCTACGCCGTGGTGGCGGTGGGTGGAGGTGGTACTGGGGGGGGAGGGTCGAGGGAAGGCTGCTA
>NW_014581639.1:6700-10138 GCF_000485595.1 Priapulus caudatus
TTGTATCATAACAACTATACCAGGTGATGTAAGGTTGTAGAAGGCGGTAATTAACTGCTGATTTGGTGACGTCATGCGCACGCGTCACAAGTCGTACGTCATGTGCCTGTTGGACACGGGTGATTTGGTGACGTCATGCACCAGCTCAACCGCCCATCTTGCCCTGGGATAGTGTGCCAATGACTATACCAGGCTAGGTTGTATAAGGCTAGCTGGCTAACTATAATGGCTGATTTATAATTTATATCAAAAGGTGTTTGATAATAAGTATGATAACAACTAGAGCAGAAGATGTAAGGTCGCATAAGACGGTAACTATAAAGACCAATTTGGTGACGTCACGCTTACTCGTCATACGTCGTGTGTGTGTTGGACACGGCTCATTTGGTGACGTCACACCAGGTGATGTAAGGTTCAAAGTTAGTTAAGATTAAGATGTTTGATAATAGCAGTATAACAACTAGAGCAGGAGATGTAAGGTCGCATAAGGCGCTGACTAACGGCTAATTATTTGGTGACGTCATCACGTGCGCAGGTTGGACAGGTGACCAGTGTGACACGCAGGTGGACCCGTGAATGACAACGACGATAACAATGACGACGACGATAACAACGACGACGACGATAACAATGACGACGACGATAACAATGACGACGACGATAACAACGACGACGACGATAACAATGACGACGACGATAACAATGACGACGACGATAACAATGACGACGACGATAACAATGACGACGACGATAACAATGACGACGATGATAACAATGACGACGATGATAACAATGACGACGATGATAACAATGACGACGACGATAACAATGATGACGATGATAACAATGATGACGACGATAACAATGGCGACGGCGACGTGTGACGCTAGGCGGTGCTTACAGCGTTCCTGTGTAGCCGACGGGACAGTTGCAGCGGTAGGTCATGAAGCCCGTCCACTCGCAGACGCCGCCATTGACGCATGGCTGGTCGTCGGTTATCATCGTCGTCATTGTTATCATCGTCGTCATTGTTATCGTCGTCGTCATTGTTATCGTCGTCGTCGTTGTTATCGTCGTCGTCATTGTTATCATCGTTGTCATTGTTATCGTCGTCGTCATTGTTATCGTCGTCGTCATTGTTATCGTCGTCGTCATTGTTATCGTCGTCGTCATTGTTATCGTCGTCGTCATTGTTATCGTCGTCGTCGTTGTTATCATCGTCGTCATTGTTATCGTCGTCGCCATTGTGGTTGACTTAGTCGACAAAGTCGCTAACGAATTAGTACGCAAAGTATGTGAAGTGTTAGTGCGTGAAGTCACTAACGAATTAATACGCAAAGTATCAGTACACGAAGTCACTAACGAATTAGTACGTGAAGTATTAGTACAAGAGGTGCGTACTTCATTATAGTACACAAAGTGCCTGGAAGTATTAGTATTAGAGGTACGCGAAGCACCAGTACACGAAGTCACTAACGAATTAGTACGCGAAGCACCAGTACACAAAGTCACTAACGAATTAGTACGCGAAGCACCAGTACACGAAGTCACTAACGAATTAGTACGCGAAGCACCAGTACACGAAGTCACTAACGAATTAGTACGGTGGGAAAGTACCTTAGTGCGGCGATCATGCAGTATACGTGTGTCAGTATATCCTCGGGCATAAAGTACATGTAATCGTATGTAAGGGTTATGTAAGTGTATGTAACAAAGTACATGTAATCGTATGTAAGGGTTATGTAAGTGTATGTAACAAAGTACATGTAATCGTATGTAAGGGTTATGTAAGTGTATGTAACAAAGTACATGTAATCGTATGTAAGGGTTATGTAAGTGTATGTAACAAAGTACATGTAATCGTATGTAAGGGTTATGTAAGCTAGTGTATGTAATCGTACAGGTGCGAGACACTGATCGACTACTGCTCACCGAACCCATGCCAGAACGAGGCGACCTGCACAAGCTTTGTCGGTGGCTACGTGTGCGTGTGCGCGCCGGGCTACGAGGGCAGGAACTGTGATCAGATCATCGATAACTGTCTGTCGGACCCGTGCGTTGCGAATTACACGGGTGAGTGTAGGGTCTACGGATGAAGAAATACATAGTTATAAGCTTGGGCCTTGCCTTGGCTTAACCCTGGGCCTTATTTTGACCCTAACCCTAACACTAACCCTAACCCTAACACTAACCCTAATCCTAACCTTAACCCTAAACCTAAACTTGTCCCTAACCATTATCCTAAGTGCAATCTGAATGCTAAACCTAACACGTACTAACCCTAACTTTAACCCCTAACCCTAATCGTAAACCTAATTCTATCCCTATCCCTAACCCTTACCTTGACCCTAATTCTTACCCTAATCCTAACCCTAAACTTAAATTTAATCTTAACCCCTACCCTAACACCTCAACCCTAACCCCTCAATCTTAACCATAAGTCCAGCCTTAATGCTAAACCTAACCCTAACCCCAACCCTAACCCCTCAACCATAAGTCCAGCCCTTAACGCTAAACCTNGGTGGCGGTGGGTGGAGGTGGTACTGGGGTGGGAGGGGTCAGGAAGGCTGCTACGCCGTGGTGGCGGTGGGTGGAGGTGGTACTGGGGTGGGAGGGTCGAGGGAAAGGCTGCTACGCCGTGGTGGCGGTGGGTGGAGGTGGTACTGGGGTGGGAGGGTCGAGGGAAGGCTGCTACGCCGTATGTGTATATAGCAGTATAATTATGGTATATAGTTTGACAGTGGACTAGTGGACAGGTATATAGTGTGAGTATATACCTAGTCGTATATAATAGATGGTATATATAGTAGTGTATAATTGATGGTATATATAGTAGTATATAATAACCATCTATTATATACTACTATATATACCATTATATATAGTAGTATATAATAGATGGTATATATAGTCGTATATAATAGAAGGTATATAGTCGTATTTATTATATAGTAGAATATCGTATATGATAATAAGTATCATAACAACTATACCAGGTGAGGTAAGGTTGTATAAGGCGGTAATTAACTGCTGATTTGGTGACGTCATGCGCACGCGTCATAAGTCGTACGTCATGTGCCTGTTGGACACGGGTGATTTGGTGACGTCATGCACCAGCCCAACCGCCCCTCTTTCCCTGGGATAGTGTGCCAATGACTATACCAGGCTAGGTTGTATAAGGCTAGCTGGCTAACTATAATGGCTGATTTATAATTTATATCAAAAGGTGTTTGATAATAAGTATGATAACAACTAGAGCAGGAGATGTAAGGTTGCATAAGGCGGTATTATAACTATAACGACTGATTTGGTGACGTCACGCTTACTCGTCATACGTCGTGTGTGTGTTGGACACGGCTGATTTGGTGACGTCACGCCAGGTGATGTAAGGTTAAAAGTTAGTTAAGATTAAGGTATTTGATAATAAGTATGATAACA
>NW_014581640.1:0-5664 GCF_000485595.1 Priapulus caudatus
GAGAGAGAGAGAGAGAGAGAGAGAGAGAGAGAGAGAGAGAGAGGAGGTACTTAGTTAGCATCAGTCGATTATTGCATGTCATCATCATTACCGGATCGATTCATTTTCCCTTCTCGTAATCATTTTCGCAGCCTCCGCACACATTACCTTTCAATAGTTAATGCGGCACGCCCGCGCGCGCCCTCGCTTCTAATATAACGGCAACACGCAGCCGATTTAAACGGCATCGGCTTGTGAAGAACTTGCTGATTAAAGCCAGCATATTTCCCTGCAGGCCGCGCAGGCAGCGAGCAGCTTCTCCGTCTAGATAATATATAGGCCTATATTATAGATATAGATATATATCCTGGATATATATTCCAGCAAGACGCCACCCGTTATATATATATATATATATATATATATATATATATATATATATATATATATATATATATATAGGCTATATATATACATATATATATATATATATTGATCATCAAAGTAAATATTGAAGCTCGGGCACATTATGTGTATAGTTGCCGGGCTACCTATCCAGGGAGAACCTGTGTAGCGGTGTAAGCAGCAATAATAAACGGCTGGATGTACGGTGGCTGATGTGGCTCGTCGTGCGTCGACACGTGCTTGCGAGCGCGCAAAATGCTTGTTGCGGGGTTTGTGTGTCTGTGTACCATGTGTACCTTCCTGTACGAACATGTTTCATTGAGCATCGGAAAAGCGCATAGCGTGCACAGGCGTAAATCCCAATAGAAGTCAGCAACAGGTTTGAACTGACGTACAATGCAGAGGCGTGGATATGATGCCGGAGTATAGCAAGCAATGCATCCGAAAAAGCAAGTAGTAAGCAGATAGTAAGGGAAGATGTTGGTGGGTGTGTTTCTAGTTAAAATACTTAAGAAATTAAAAACTTGGAATAAAAAGTTGTACCTTATTTCATCATTGTCTCTCCCAATGCCCCTCCTCACTTATCTTCAGTGCGATATCTACTCTGCAATCTGTTCTCTATCTCTCTCTGCTCGTCCTCATCTCTCTCATCCAGTCTTTCTTCTGCATCTCGTCTCCTCTCTCTCTCTGTCTGTCTCTTTCTCATGTCTCATTCCCGCCTCATCCGTGTTTGTTGTGTGTGTGTGTGTGGTGTGTGTGTGTGTGTGTTGGTGTGTGTTTGGTTATTACCTTCTTCCTCCTTTAACTGTTCTCCGCTTCTCCCTTTCTTTCTCTCTCCTCTCTTGGCTTTCCTCTCCTCTCTCTCCTGTCTTTCTTTCTCGCGTCTCTCTCTCTTTCTGCTCTCTCTCTCTCTCTCTCTCTTCTCTCGTTTTTAGCCCCGACCTCTCTATCTCTCTCTATTGCGCGGCGGATTGAGACAGGCGGTGGGGGAGGGGCCATTTCTCTCTCCTCACACAACAACAGGCACTCTCGGCCTACTCACTATACCCGCATCCCGACATAACCAGCTCTGAATTTGATGCTCTCGCCTTCTTTAACTCACCTGTCTCTATACGTTTCACAGGATCTGCATTCTCAGTGGTCAATTTACATGCAGGATGCGTCAGCGTACGACTCACCGTTAACGGACTACCTGTTAACGCAGTCTCCACCTCCGCTGCCGCCGCCGCAGCAGCAGCAGCAGCAGCTCTGCTTTCACAGTCTAAGACTAGGTCGTCATTAAGCGCCTACGTTTCCACGCCAACGTTAACGACCGCCTTGGTTTCTAGCCTGGTCTTCAGTGTGTGGATGGCAGTGTGGATACAGGTATACCCGCGCGAACCTGCATATACATCACTCGTTACGGAGCCCCCTTCTATTGAAGGATATGAGCGGGGATATGAAAGGGGGAAGCTGGCGCCATTGCTCTTTTCCACTAGACCGGATTCAGCGGATGAAAAAACCCTTTCCTCTCCAATAAAGCGAGCGGAAGCGTGCCTTCGGCTGTCTACAGAATACGCTCTGCTCTCTCTTCCCCCCGGGTATGCGGGTTCCCTTATTTGAGCGCATCATCGTGCTGCGGTAAGGAGCGATTCATGGTCGCTCGCCGCACGCTCATTTCACCCTCCAACTGAGAGAGAACCGACTCGAAAATCTCTACAGGAAACGCGTGATCTACATATTACGGTGTGGAAACCCTCATCTTCTCCTTTCCTCTAAAACCTTTTAAACGCGCCTTCCATCTTCTCCCCCCCCCCTTTAAAACCTTGCGAGCTAACAGAAGATGATGAAGCTGCGAGAAACCATGCTGATTTCGGCCTGCAGCGTCCCCGCCCTGCGCTCACCGCTTTTCATTATTATCTAATCAAGCAACTTCAGCTGCGCGCTCGTTCGATCGGTGATGCGGGGGATTCAATGAGCGAGGTCCATCCGAAATTGCCGGGGGGGGGGGACGATCTTGATAGCGGCCTCCGTTAGCACGTAGGCGCGCGTGTTTGTTCGCCCGTCGTCGTGGCTCCCCCGTGTCTACTTGCGTGCGTGTGTGCGCGCGCCTGTGTGTTTGTGTGCGTGCGTCGTGCGTGATGCGTGTTGGCGTGTGCGTGTGCGTGTGCGTGTGCGTCGGTGCCGTGGGCGTGTGCGTGTCGCCGTGTGCGTGTGCGCTGTGCGTCTGTGCGTGTGGTGTGCGTGTTGCGTGTGCCGTGTGCGTTGTGCGTGTGCGTGTGCGTGTGTGTGCGGTGTGCGTTGTGCGTGTGCCCGCGCCGCGCGCGGGGCGTTCTGTGCGTGTGTGCCGTGTGTTCGTACAGCATGGGGCAGTGTGTTTCGCTCGCTGGTGTTATATCTCTGTCTGGTCACATCGACGAAATTGCAATTCGCCGCCGCGTGGTGTGTATTGTTCTCTACTCACCGTCTTTCTGCGGGCCAGATCCAAAGCCGCAGGCGGTGGGAGAGACAGGGCTCCCGTATGTTAAAATGTGTGCGGAAAGAGACGAGAGAATGAGAGAAGAGAGAGGAGATGGGGGAGAGAGAGAGAGAGAGAGAGGGCGAGTAATAGCGTGTTATGTGTGTGTGTGCGGCAGTGCCGTAGCGGTGCGTGCGTGCCCCCGTGCGTGCGTGCTGTGTGTGTGCGTGTGTGTTGTGCGTTGTGTGTGTGTGTGTGTGTGAGTGTGTGTGTGTGTGTGTGTGTTGTGTGCGTGAGAGAGAGGGAGAGAACAATGAGAAAGTGCGCGAGAGCGAGGAGCCCGAGGACCGAGAGGAGACACGACGAGAGGTTAGACGGAGATATTTAGAGAGAGACGATGCAGGAATTAGAGAATAAAGACTACGAAATACACAACAGAGATAATGCGATAAGAGAGAGGGTGGGAGAAGAGAGCACGAAGAGGGAGAGAGCTGACGCGTACCCGATGGTTACAGGTATGGGGGGGGGCTTGCTTTCTCTAGCCGTCTGGCTGTGCGCCGTGAGAGAGAGGAGAGCACGAGAGACCGAGAGGAATGAGAGAGTGAAGGAGAGAGAGGACCAGAGAGAGAGAGAGAGAGAGAGAGTATACAAAGTGCACTATCATAGAGTCTGCTAGCTAGCTAACTGAGCATCACCACTGTCAGCACACACACGCGCGCGCGCACGTACACCCGCTACAGGAAACGCACGAAAAGGTTCATTATAATAGCGCTGTAATTAGCGAACGAGCGTCGCAATGGCGTTTCTTCAATCTGCCTCCATAGGATGGCTGGCTGGCTGCAGGCCGGCGCGTGTACCGGCACTCACGCTCGATCGCAGAGCTTTTTCCCTCGGCAGCTATATACTCACCATGCCTACACTCTAGCATGCATGAAGGGTTTCACACACGCCGAGAAACGCATGCAAAAAACGTTAACTCGTTAAGTGGCAAAAAGATGAAAGTAGCCTTGCGCTAGCGAGGGCTTAGGTCAGAATAAGCCTGACACGACGACCGAAGGTGGCAGTGAACCGAGAACAGAGGTCACCAGGTTAGATGACGTAAATAATGACGTCACGCGTGAATTTGTGTAACGAATACCAAGGTCATCTTGACGGGACGCGGATGATGATGACACATTACCGTCGCGAAAATACCAAGGTGAACATAACACGGTGTAAAGGCTACGCGGTTATGACGTAACATAAATCAAGGTCTGTGGCCTTAATACCAAGGTCACAGTAACGTCACGCAAATGACGACACTGACAACGAAAACAAACAAAAAACAACAACAACGAAAATCGCGAAGATTGGTAGTCACGTGGTGCATCGGCCGCAAATTACCGCGATGACGTCACGCAGCGCAGGTCGCGTGATCCAGCCTGTTCTGATAGCATCTATGACAAATCACGACATACGCAATAGACGCTCTCCTACGAGCACTATTTGTCATAGAAAAATTCTCTCCTATGACAAAATTAATATTGTTGTATGGTTCTCTGCGCATCATAGTAGTTTAGGAGCGCTACTACATGAACGCAGGTAGTGAATTTCACGCTGTAAAGACGGAACGAAGGTTGACTCGCAATATTTGTCATAGGAAGAATCGCTATATGGAAATAGTGCATGAGAGAGCGTATATGCGTATGTCGTATTGTCGATAGAATGCAAGCAGAACAGTTGCGTGGATCAAACTTTGGGGCCACTCGGACGCACTAGTCAACCTCAGCATGGCCTTTTCCTCGTGTGAGAACGTGAGAGATGGTGCGGCAACAACGACGACCGCCGGTGATCGTAACCGCCGGTAGGTTTCCTCTTACGCCTGTAATTGTCCACTAAGGCCGCAGCAGCAGCAGCAGCAAACAGAACAGCAGCAGCGACAGGGCAGAGCATAGCAGCAGCAGCAGCAGCACAGCAGCAGCTAGCCAATAGCAGCAGCAGCAGCAGCAGCAGGCAGCAGCGACAGCGGTAGCAATAGCCAGCAGCTTCTCCCGTACAGCACCGAGCAGCAGCAGCAGCAGCGAGCCAGCAGCAGCACGAGTAGCAGTATAAATCAGGCAGCAGCAGCAGCTCAGCAGCAACGCAGCAGTAGCAATAGCAGCAGCCAGCAGCAGCAGCCAGCAGTAGCAAAGGAGCACAGTGCAGTAGCAAATCAGCAGCCAGCAGCCAGCAAGCGCAGTAGCAGTACAATAGCAGCGAGCAGAGCAGCGAGGCAGCAGATTTCAGGCGACAGCCAGCTTACAATAGCCAAGCAGCAGCGACAGCAGAGAACACCATAGCAGCGCAGCAGCACCAGCGACAGCAGTACAATACCAGCAGCAGCAGCAGCAGCAGCAGCACAACAGCAGTAGCAATAGCAGCAGCAGCAGTAGCAATAGCAGCAGCATCAGCAGCAGCAGCAGCAGCAGCGACAGCAGTAGCAATAGCAGCAGCACCAGCGACAGCAGTAGCAATACCAGCAGCAGTAGCAGCAGCAGCAGCAGCAGCAGCAGCAGCAGCAACAGCAGTAGCAATAGCAGCAGCAGCAGCAGCAGCGACAGCAGTAGCAATAGCAGCAGCAGCAGCAGCGACAGCAGTAGCAATAGCAGCAGCAGCAGCAGCAGCAGCGTGTCACCGTCGCTGACACCTGCACGCTCGAGTGTACAATCGATATATTCACCGATTGTAAAAATAAAAAATATTGAATTTCGTTAATGCGCCTGAACTACACGGTGAGTGGGTCGGCACAATGGAAACGTTAAAGCGCGTGTGTGGTGTGTGGTGGTGTGTGGTGGTGTGTTGTGGTGTGTTGTGGTGTGTGGTGG
>NW_014581640.1:7070-8126 GCF_000485595.1 Priapulus caudatus
CGCAATCATTAATGCTGTTCTTTTGTTTACAGACATGAATGAGCATAGTTCACGCAATCATTAATGCTGTTCTTTTGTTTACAGACATGAATGAGCATAGTTCACGCAGTCATTCCGTCTTCTTAATCAACGTTAAACAAGAGCATCTAGAAACGCAAAAGAAGCTGAGTGGAAAACTCTATCTAGTCGATCTAGCTGGTAGTGAAAAGGTATTGCTATTATACACTAGTATACCTAGCTACTAGTGTAAGCTATTGCTATTATACACTAGTATACCTAGCTACTAGTGTAAGCTATTGCTATTATACACTAGTATACCTAGCTACTAGTGTAAGCTATTACTATTATACACTAGTGTACCTAGCTCTAGTGTAAGCTATTGCTATTATACACTAGTATACCTAGCTACTAGTGTAAGCTATTGCTATTATACACTAGTGTACCTAGCTACTAGTACAGTAAGCTATTGCTATTATACACTAGTGTACTTAGCTACTAGTGTAAGCTATTGNGCGTGGTTTTCTCATGTAATAGTAATCGGACCCACCACCCAAAATACAACAGTGCAAACACGCGTGGTTTTCTCATGTGATAGAGGATCGAATGCTGGGAGCAAGGAAATGGATCTATCTATTTCAGCGGTGTGTAAATCTCTTCCCCTCCACTCTATGTTGTTACTAGGTCACACAAGCTATGCACAGTACATATATATATAAGTATATATATATATATATATATATATATATATGTTAGTAAAAACATGACATCCATGGAGATACAGAAAAGTATGCATATAAAAATAGAATGAGTGTGTGAGGTGTGAGAGGTGTCCATTTTTATCATTTATTAAAGTTAACATTATTTAAAAGAAATATAAATGAATGTACGTATTGTGGGTTAACACGTGTGGATATGCTTACAGGGTGTCACCGAGCGTATTGTGGGTTAACACGTGTGGATATGCTTACAGGGCGTCACCGAGCGTATCGTGGGTTAACACGTGTGGATATGCTTACAGGGTGTCACCGAGCGTTTTGTGGGTTAACACGTGTGGAT
>NW_014581640.1:9386-10136 GCF_000485595.1 Priapulus caudatus
TGTAAGCTATTGCTATTATACACTAGTATACCTAGATACTAGTGTAAGCTATTGCTATTATACACTAGTATACCTAGCTACCTAGTGTAAGCTATTGCTATTATACACTAGTATACCTAGCTACTAGTTTAAGCTATTGCTATTATACACTAGCATACCTAGCTACTAGTGTAAGCTATTGCTATTATACACTAGTATACCTAGCTACTAGTGTAAGCTATTGCCAATGCTATTATACACTTGTTGCTGTGTTGTCTTTATAGCTGTATATCACTAATGGTAATTATAATTAATTATTATTGGTTAAATATTAGCATCCATCAGTTAGAGAGCAGTTAGTGTAAATGTTGAATATTAGGAGGTAGTGAAGGAGAGCCATAGTAAGTGTTGAATATTAGGAGGTAGTGAAGGAGAGCCATAGTAAATGTTGTGTGTATCGTAGGTTAGTAAGACTGGTGCGGAGGGAACAGTACTGGATGAAGCAAAGAACATCAACAAATCTCTGTCTGCCCTCGGAAATGTGATATCAGCGCTAGCGGAGGGAACGGTAAGTAATTAACAATCTTAATTACGTGCAAGTCTTCATTACGACTGCCTGAACAAATTACTAAATGAATATAAAATGTATTAGTTATCTTATAATAATGTCAATATACTATTCAGGGTGCGAAATTAACGGGAGTCCGGAGTCAAATACTCCCTGATTTACTGTCGGACTCCTTGATTTGACATATGCAAGAGTCTGTGTGA
>NW_014581641.1:0-607 GCF_000485595.1 Priapulus caudatus
CACAGCCTAGTAGAAATGTACCACTCACAGCCTAGTAGAGGTGTACCACTCACAGCCTAGTAGCGGTGTACCACTCACAGCCTAGTAGAGGTGTACCACTCACAGCCTAGTAGAGGTGTACCACTCACAGCCTAGTAGCGGTGTACCACTCACAGCCTAGTAGCGGTGTACCACTCACAGCCTAGTAGAGGTGTACCACTCACAGTGTGTACCACTCACAGCCTAGTAGAGGTGTACTACTCACAGCCTAGTAGAAATGTACCACTCACAGTGTGTACCACTCACAGCCTAGTAGAGGTGTACCACTCACAGTGTGTGCCACTCACAGCCTAGTAGAAATGTACCACTCACAGTGTGTACCACTCACAGCCTAGTAGAGGTGTACCACTCACAGTGTGTACCACTCACAGCCTAGTAGAGGTGTACCACTCACAGCCTAGTAGAGGTGTACCACTCACAGCCTAGTAGAGGTGTACCACTCACAGTGTGTACCACTCACAGCCTAGTAGAAATGTACCACTCACAGCCTAGTAGAGGTAAGCAGTCGTCACCGCCGCACGCTGCAATTCATAGCCTAGTAGATGTACCACTCACAGCCTAGTAGGGT
>NW_014581641.1:2096-4067 GCF_000485595.1 Priapulus caudatus
AGTAGAGGTAAGCAGTCGTCACCGCCGCACGCTGCAATTCATAGCCTAGTAGAAATGTACCACTCACAGCCTAGTAGAGGTGTACCATGCACTCACAGCCTAGTAGCGGTTTACCACTCACAGTGTGTGCCTAGTAGAGATGGCACACTGCTTTTTGCGATTTTTTTGCGATTTATGTGAATTTTCTCGTAACTAAAACAACGCAACGTTCCCGTCGACGTTCCACGAGAGAACACCAGCTTTATAGCACCAACGTTGGAACTTTTATTTCCGACACGACGCTGATGGTCGCGGCGCCCCCTTTATTTTCCAGGTGCTGTCTCCGCGGATGGACATCGGGATCTATGCTAGCAGCAAGCGCGCCAAGAAGAGGTTCAAGGAGGAGAAGGAGAGGGACAAGGATTCGCACCCGGCCGGAGGGGAGAGCAAGGGGGACGATTCCCGGGATCCGGCGGCCGTGGTGAGTCATAGCGGTGTTTACGCTGCACCCCCATGTTTACACTGCATCATTCCTCTAGTAGGGCTAACCCCCAGATATACTCTGAGCTGCACCGCCAGTGTTGACGCTGCTCCGTGCCACTAGTAAAGCTAACGTTTCACCCAAGGATAATATGAGCTGCATCCCTATGTTTACCCCCGCACCATTCCACTAGTAGGGCTAACGTTTCACTCTGAGATACTCTGAGCTGCACCCTCAGTGTTTACGCTGCTCCATGCCACTAGTAAGGCTGCAGCGCTATGTTTACCCCCGCACCATTCCACTAGTAGGGTCTAACGGCATGCTTCCATTTCTCGCCGGTAGGTGGCGGCGTTCAAGGCGGCCGAGGCGGCGGAGATTGACGCGATGGCAGAGCTGAGGATCAGGAATCGGCTGAAGCAGTACGAGGACAAGGGCGAGGCGAAGTACTGCGTGTGCCGCAAGGGTCGCGGCGGCTTCATGCTGCACTGTGAGCTCTGCCAGGACTGGTTCCACAGTGAGTTATATACGTACTGTCTGTGTCTCACTCGCTCTCTCTGTCACTCTCTTTCTTTCTCTTCTCGGTCGCTCCATTCGTAGCTGCGTCGGCCTCTGCCTCTCTCTCTCCTCTCTCAATCCCTGCTCATCTCTCCCCCCTCCGGCACCCTCCTCCCTCCCTCCCCTCCCTCGCCTCCTCCCAATCTCGGGGTATTAGGCTCTGGCTCTCTCTCTCTCTCTACTCTCTCTCTCTCCTACTGTCTGCTCCTCTCCCGTCGCTCTCTCTCTTTCTCTCTCGCCATCCGATCTCTTTCTATCTATTCTCTCATCTGTTTCTCTCTGTGTATCTCTCCCCTTCGCTGTGTGGCTCTGTCTCTCCCTTTCTCTCTCCACCCCTCTCTGTGTACTTTCTCTTTCTCTCCATCATATCTCCTCTTTCTCCTCTTCTAGTCTCTCCTTTGTCGTTTCTCTATGAGATCTCTCTTTCTCTCTCTATCTCTCTTTCTCTCTCTATCTCTCTTTCTCTCTCTATCTCTCTTTCTCTCTCTATCTCTCTCTCTCTCCCCATCTCCTTATGTATTCCTAACCCTAACCATAACCCTAACCCTAACCCTAACCCCAACCCTTACACGTATAGTACGGTCATCCTCGCTCCCTCATCTCCGCTTGCAGGTGCGTGCGTGCCGCTGCCCAAGGTCGGCATGCAGAAGAGCCGGCTGACGACGACTGCCGCGCTGCAGGTGGTCAAGGACCTCAAGTTCCTGTGTCCGCTGTGTCTGCGCTCGCGCCGGCCTCGCCTGGAGACGATCCTCTCGCTGCTCGTGTCCCTGCAGAAGCTTCCCGTGAGGCTGCCGGAGGGAGAAGCTCTGCAGTGCCTCACGGAGCGCGCGATGGGCTGGCAGGTAGGTGGTGGCAGGGTGTGAAGCGAGGGTGAGAGATGTGAGGAGAGAGAGGGAGAGATGTGAGGTATGGGGAGAGAGAGAGATGTGAGGTATGGGGAGAGAGAGATGTGAGGT
>NW_014581641.1:5014-7621 GCF_000485595.1 Priapulus caudatus
ATATATATATATATATATATATATATATATATATATATATATATATATATATATATATATATATATAACACTTCGGTAATGTTTTCGTCTAGAGTTAGAGGTGGGGAGTGGGGGAGACCAAGGACCGGTTGAGCACAATTAGAGCCGTGTGAGAGCACGCGTGTGACACGCGCAGCGGAGACAATTATTGAACCATATATAGTTCACACGGGTCTCTCGCTCGCAGTCACCCGCTTACTGACACACGGGTCACTAAACCCAAGCTACCGACTCTCGTAAAAGCTTACGAAACGAAATCGGTGGCTAAATTTGTAGATTTTTTTTACTAGTTGAATTACTTATTACTGTAATAATTTATAACCTCGCTTTGTAGACTAGAATGAAATATGGCGATGCTATGTATCGGCATCTCCGTGCAACGCCGTGGCAGTTTAACTGATGAGGTAATGAACTAGGATGGTGTTTAAACATTCATCCACGTAGTAGACAGGTCAATACACACACACACACCACTAACACACACACACACACACACACACACACACATATACAGACCACACAGCACTAGACACCACACACACCACACAAACTACACACACACACACACACACACACACATCTATACACTACAACACACTCACTCGCACGCACGCATGCACCGCACACACGCAACATTATCACACACACACACACACACACCACACACACATATATATATATATACTATATATGGCCATGTTAGTAAATCGCTAGCGAGCCACTGCTATAAGACAATACATCATACATAGCGCTAACACATAAACTACCTCTTCACTCGATGGCAACCTGGCACAATGCACCTCTGCATTATAACATGAGACGGCTATCAACCGATCACTAATCCCTTTGCTCTAAATCGCATTGATTAGTCTCAACCGCGAAACACAGGTATTTGCTAATATAGTAGTACAACCTATTTATCTCTTTCATCTTGTCTCTCTCCCCCACTCCTTTTCTCTCTCTCTCTATCTTCTCTCTGTCTCTCTCTCTCTCTCTTCTTATTTCTCTCATACTGTTTTCTCTCTCTCTCCTCTCTCTCTCTTTCTCTCTCATCTCTCGCCTCTCTCTCCTCGCTCTCTCTCTCATCGTCATCTCTTCTCTCTCTCTCTCTTCTCTGTCTCTCTCTTTCTTCTCTCTCCCTCTTCTCTCCTCTCCTCTGTCTCTCTCTCTCTTCTCTCTCGCCCTGGTTGTTCTTCTCTTTCTCTCTATACACACACACACACACACACTCTCTCTCTCTCTCTCTCTTCTCTCTCTCTCTCTCTCTCCTCTCTCTCTCTCTCTTCTCTCTCTCTCTCTCTCTCTCTCTCTCTCCTACTCTCTCTCATCTCTCTCTCTCTCTCTCTCTACTTCTCTCGTCTCTCTCTCTCTCTCTTCTCGTGCGTGCCTCTTCTCTCCCTCTCCATCTTTTTTAGCCTATTTTCTCTCCCTACCCTTCTCTCTCGCTCTCTCTCTCTCTCTCTCTCTCTATACATGTTTCTCGCGAGAGAGTTATTGTTAACCAGCACGTGACACAGTTATTTGCGTAGCTACATCATAGGTTTTCATAATTAAGACCTCAGCCAAACTTAGCGTGCATGGGTAGCTGCATCAGTCTTAATTCTATTAGAACGACAGGTAAATTAATTATACGTTTCAATAGCACAGCCTTACTTATAGCTCTCAAATTGTTTACTATTCCCGACGTCTATAGGCACCTATAATGTGCCACTCTATGCAACTTTATGTCATGTTGTCTTGTGTCGTATTGTGTCGTATCGTCTTCTGTCATGTCGTGTCGTGTCGTGTCGTGTCGTGCTGTTTCGTGTCACACATCGTGTGGTGTGGTATGTCGTATCCTTTCGTGTCGTGTCGTGCCGTTTCGTGTCACACATCGTGTCGTGTGGTATGTCGTATCCTTTCGTGTCCTGTCGTGCCGTTTCGTGTCACACATCGTGTCGTGTGGTATGTCGTATCCTTTCGTGTCCTGTCGTGCCGTTTCGTGTCACACATTCGTGTCGTGTGGTATGTCGTATCCTTTCGTGTCGTGTCGTGCCGTTTCGTGTCACACATCGTGTCGTGGGGTATGTCGTATCGTTTCGTGTCGTGTCGTACCGTTTCGTGTCACACGTCGTGTCGTGTGTCGTATCGTGCTATGCGCTGTCTTACCGCGCCGCTTCGTACCGTCTCCTACCGTGTCGTGTCACGTCATGTCATGTAACGGCGTGCTAGGTCATGCCACGCCGTGCTCTTAATTGCTAATGTTGCGTTCCGACATGTCGTCTATCGTCGGGCAGCAGCGTGCATGTCTGCATGCCAGCAAGCTAGGCCGGCAACGACAGATAGATGTGTTTTCTATGTGTGTTACGCCATCCATAAATCATGGTGTGGCAGCGCTGGCCTGCTTCACAGTAGCGGCTAGTACCTGCTGGGGAGATAGAGATGAAGACGCGTGACCCGTCCGCGCAGTACGCACACGTACGTACGCACGCACGCACGCACGTACTCACGCACACACACACACACACACCCACACACACGTACGCACGTACGCACACACACACACACACACACACACACACACACACA
>NW_014581641.1:8547-10135 GCF_000485595.1 Priapulus caudatus
ATATATATATATATATATATATATATATATATATATATCAAGAGCTATATACACCGGCTGAGGCTATATGGCGACCCGACAGAGGCTTGTACTTATGGGCGTAACATGATGTCAGGTCTCGGTTGGCATAATATAATTTTCTATGTAAGAGGAGGGAGGCAGGCAGGCATGCGCGCGTGTTTACGTGTGACATATCGGTTCTATATTTGCACGGCAGTGGGTTTTGTGATACAATACGTTCAGTGTGTTTTAATAACTAACGTATGCTCAGCAAGTATTCGTTACATGAATGGAGTTGTTTGATGTGAATAAATCAGGACATTTGTAACAGTACCCAGTTAATTTGTAGAGTAGTACAGTAACTAATTAGAAAATGTTCATGGTAAAATTATATATGTGACTAGCTAAGAAGCCAACACCCAGGATGTTAATTCTACTGCGTAGACGCACACCCCGACCTGTGTAGTCAGAATTCGGAGAAGACAGGACGTGCGCAGGTTACGAGTTACGTAACCTATTAGCGTCGAATACACGTGTGTCTACACGTGAGTGAGACGTGATTTCTAGATGTTTAACTTGGTTTTAGGGGAGAACCTGTGCACGTGTTAACTCGTTCTTAGGGGAGAACCTGTGCACGTGTTTACTCGTTCTTAGGGAAGAATCTGTGCACGTGTTAACTCGTTCTTAGGGAAGAACCTGTGCACGTGTTAACTTGTTCTTAGGGAAGAACCTGTGCACGTGTTAACTCGTTCTTAGGGGAGAACCTGTGCACGTGTTAACTCGTTCTTAGAGGAGAACCTGTGCACGTGTTAACTCGTTCCTAGGGGAGAACTTGTGCACGTGTTAACTCGTTCTTAGGGAAGAACCTGTGCACGTGTTAACTCGTTCTTAGGGGAGAACCTGTGCACGTGTTAACTCGTTCTTAGGGGAGAACCTGTGCACGTGTTAACTCGTTCTTAGGGGAGAACCTAGCTGTGCACGTGTTAACTCGTTCTTAGGGAAGAACCTGTGCACGTGTATGTAGACCCTACGGACCTGGGACATAGACCTGGGACATGTGTCCCACACGCGCGTAGAATAAGATGACGTCACCTGGCTAGTTGTATATATATATGACACACCTTGGAAGCTCGAGAGTTCTTCTTGTACGCGCACATAATTATATTCACGGTGTTGAAAAGACTGACGGAAGGACTGACGGACTAAAAGACTGACAGGCAGACAACCTTAGAGACTGACGTACGGACGGACAAACGGACAGAGGCATATGTTGTCTTGATACATTTCTGGACTCTTGCTCACGAGTGTATCGTGAGCAATAATAAATTACTGTGCGTGGAAAACTCACTCATGGATTTGTGTTAATCATTAGTGTTATCTTCGTTACTACGCCGCACCAGACACAGAGACAAGTCTGACATCTCTTCAAGCTCACCGCAAACACGAAACGAGACCGCGGGTTGGGAACAGTGACACAACGCAAGACTTATAACATTACGACCTTTACGATGACGAGCCACACACACACACACACACACACACACACACACACACACACACACACACACACACACACACACACACACAC
>NW_014581642.1:0-1235 GCF_000485595.1 Priapulus caudatus
CGCTAGGATCCCAGTGTGCTGCACCTTTCTCCGAGGGGGCGCCACAGTGATCACTCAACTTCGAAGTCGGCGCGGTGCTGAAACAAGAGAACAGCGCGCTGAACGCACCGACGCCGTATGACGCATGAGACACAGCCAGGACCAACACGCAGTCGTGTAAACACAAACAACAACAAACAACAACAACAACACACAGTCGCGTGTAAACACAAACAACAACAACTCGCACCAGCAAATAACATTAACACCGACTCGCGTATAACAACAAAACGACAGTAAATAACAATAACAACAGCGAACACTCCCGTGTCAACACAAACAACAATACACGATAGCAAATGAAAAAAACATCAATTCGGGTATCAACACTGGCAACAACAAACAACAGCCACTAATAATTACAATAACAAAAACAGTAATAACAAACACCAATGACCCCTAGCTGACCCTGGCACTGACCTGTAGTTGACTCCAGCACTGACCTGTAATTGCCCCACTAGCTGACCCTGCCACTGACCTGTCATTGACCCCTAGTTTACCCCAGCACTGACCTGTCATTGACCCCTAGTTTACCCCAGCACTGACCTGTCATTGACCCCTAGTTTACCCCAGCACTGACCTGTCATTGACCCCTAGCTGACCATGATACTGACCTTTACATTGTCGTTGGGGTCCAGCTTGTCGTTGGGCGTCTGCTGACGGTCAAGCTCTGACATGGCTTCCTGTATCGCAAGCTGCAGGTTCGTGTCCATCCGCCGCGCCCTGAAACGATCTGGCACACCGTGATGTAACGATGCAGCACGCCGTGATGTAACGATGCGGCACGCCATGATGTAACGATGCAGCACGCCGTGATGTAACGATGCGGCACGCCGTGATGTAACGATGCAGCACGCCGTGATGTAACGATGCGGCACACCATGATGTAACGATGCGGCACACCATGATGTAACGATGCAGCACGCCGTGATGTAACGATGCAGCACGCCATGATGTAACGATGCGACACGCCATGATGTAACGATGCAGCACGCCGTGAGGTAACGATGCAGCACGCCATGATGTAACGATGCAGCACGCCATGATGTAACGATGCAGCACACCATGATGTAACAATGCAGCATACCGTGATGTAACGATGCGGCACGCCGTGATGTAACGATGCAGCACGCCGTGATGTAACGATGCGGCACACCATGATGTAACGATGCGGCACACCATGATGTAACGATGCG
>NW_014581642.1:3317-4893 GCF_000485595.1 Priapulus caudatus
GAGCCAGACTCGAGCCATCATCGCGCGCGATTCGACGCGTAAGACCATCATGCCACCGTAACACGCGAACTAATAATCACTACGTGCGATTTGCCAGTGCCAGTGCCTATACATCACAAATAAGTTCAGATAACAGATCACTTCGCTATACTGTATAGACTGTCTAACGAGCGTCGTCCTCGCGGTGGCGACCCCTGGCGTACAAAATATGTACACGTACATATACACGCCAGCTACATATAATTATTACACAATCAGTGTAGGTCTACAGCCATCAGCTAACCACACACGCCAGCTATATTATTACACCATCAGTGTACAGCTATCTGCATCAGCTAATAACGCATACAGAACACTAATAGTATTACTAATACATTATTACCTCCGCCAGGGGCATGGCGCGGGGGGGTTACGTTTTCACCGGCGAGTTTTTGAGTGTTGGTTTGTGTGTTTGTGTGTTACCATGCACGTTTCAGTTCACTTCCGCTAGGTGCGCTGGCTGTAGATTTACAAACACGCAACCACAGGCTAAGGGGCAACCACAGTCCTCCCCCCTGCACGCTCGCACTAATCTAGATCCAATTAATGAATTAATGAATTAATTAATTAATTTTTCCACTTAATTAATTAATTAATTAATTAAAAATTTTACATTGAGAGAATTCAGCTGCCTTGGCGGAGTTCTGTGCTCTCCGAGTGCTCTAGTATTATATTAGTAATACACTATATGGATGTCTCAGTCTGACATATTGATGATATTCCTAACACGCTGGCAACGTATTTATCCCTACACTGAGGCTACAGTATACATTCCGTACAGTACATTCCGTACATGAATCCTACATATATCCGTATATGAATCCTACAGTATTCCGTACGTTCCCTACAGTATACATAATACATACCACACTAGTAGTAGTACTAGTACCGTACGCGCACTACGAAGAACTGATACCACAAATCCCGAACACTCTAGTAATTATGCACATATATGCACGATTGATTCCGGACACATTCTAAAACGCAGCTGCTCTCCCATAACTTCCGGCGTGTCCCTCCTTTTTTCGCGCCGTTTCTGCCTATTGTGTTTACCATGCCGGGGACTGTCATCGCGGAGGGTACACACAAATTGTTCATTGCGGGACACCCCCACTAACGCCATTTCTCGTGAGATAAAACTGTAACACCCACTACAGAAACGCACGATCCTAAAAGCGAATCTGCTACAACACTAAATCAACTGAGAGGGGGATGTTAAAATTTACAAACATAAGCAAGCAGTATGTAAACAAACTCTTCTGCTAACAGCATACCTCTACAACACCGAATTCCATTTGAGAAGCAAAAAATCGTGGAAAAAGGCCGGGCGCTAAATTTTGAGGTCGCTATTTTCTAAAACACAAGAAGGCATTTAGCGCAAATGCAAATTCCGAACCCAGCTCACGCGCGAACTCACTCATGCTCTGCTCTCCACCCTCAATGACGTCCTTCTCAGTTGCCATGCTTGCCTCCTCCTCCTCCTCCCCAGCACCGAATCCCTCCTCCTCCTCCTCTCCTTCCTCCTCGTCCTCCGTCG
>NW_014581642.1:4903-10135 GCF_000485595.1 Priapulus caudatus
CATAAAATGATCGTAGTAGACATTATAATAACATTACTGGCATGCAGATACTATAGTAGCGGAGCTCGGAGCGGGCCCAAAGCCCGTGAGATCGGAGCACCCATACATATTATAGGATAAGGGAATTTTGTTGCTGGACTTCTTGGTAAAGTACCCCCCCCCCCATCCCATAGTGCACTGCAGTTTTTCCATTGTTTCAATTTTTCCAATTATTTCAATTGTTGCGCTAGTTATATAATATGCGTGTGTGTGCGCGAGTGCGTATGTGTGTGTGCGTGCGTTCGTGCGCGCGTGTGTACGCGCGTGCGCATAATGTACCCTATAATGTAATAATATATTGCTACGCTGTAACATCATGAATTGGCAGGTTTAAAATATACAGTAATGTACTACATTGGTGAATTCATAATGGTGAATTGCAGGGCAGAATGGCATTATTATACCCATAATTATGGTAACAATTTAATGTCACCACGAGTGATTAAATTGCGAAATTTCCGAACATATGTATATGGGTTATGCTAACAATTTAAAGTAACTATATATATATATGACAAAATACGGAAGTTATAATGGCAGAATGGCATGATTAACATAATTATGGCAACAATTTAATGTCACCATTGGTGATTAAATTGCGAAATTTCCGAACATGTATAGTGATGTATGAGTTATGCTCACAATTTAAAGTAACTGTGACAAGTAGAAGGCGGAAGTTATACATATATAATGGCATAATTAACACATTGCCTTGCACTTAACCTTGCCGTTAGCGTGGGTGAGCGGCTCGCGGGCGTGGCAGCGGCCCACCTCCGCCTCACTCACCAGTTTCCCCGGCCAGGAAGCACATCCATGGCTCTGCCCCCACACGACGTCGCCCACCGTGAACGCCCCTCCCGCAACCGCACCCTCCTCCTTCTCCTCCGCCTCCTTCGCTTCACCAATGTCTGACGATGAGTCACCTGCATACTAAAGTGTGAAATAAGACAGGGGTCCCTCTACGAAACAATAACAACAACAATAATGCGCAACATTAAACCGGTGCCTCGACGAAAACAATAACAACAACAATAACAATGCGCGACATTAGACAGGTGCCTTGACGAAAATAATAACAACGACAATAACAATGCGCGACATTAGACAGGTGCCTCGACGAAAACAATAACAACGACAATAACAATGAGCGAGAGTAGACGGTGCATACAAAACGTAAAAATTACGCGAAGTGAGATTATAAGATAAAGAGGATAAGAGAACCATAACACGTGAATAAATTCCATGAAGAAAACCACTATAATAAAGATACTCAAAATGACGATTAAAGAAATCATAAAGACATCATAAAGATTTAAAAAATGAAAATGTAAGACGTGATAAACGTATTAGGTAAATTGCGCAAAGAAGACCAACAAAAATACCGTTCGCACCACACGTGCAAACACTGTACCGGTGTGTTACACGACCGTACCAACACTTATGCCAGGCAACTTTGTAAGCAACGTGCAAAAATGCACCTGCCCTTAAATCATAAGCACTGTAACGGATTCCTATTCTCTGTCTCTACCTAACGGGCAGCGTTACTCGACTTTACTTGAGCACTTGCGCAATACCATTGGCCGTGGTATAGGTCCGGTTGCCGTTGTCGCCGCGCACCCTGACAGGGCCGTTACTCCCCGTCCTATCTTAGTCTAGGTTCGATCACAAGGATCGCGACGAGGCAGAGGCAGCCAAACACCCGAGCGCCGAAAAAAGGGGGGGTTCCGGTCGTCCAGTGAGAGATACGGAGGGGGGTGCCGGTCACGAAGTGAGAAATAATAAGCAATAAGTAGGAAGTAAGTTTAATATTTATTAGGTAACGCGTGCTAAAGTTAATAAGCAATTAACACATTAACCAACACAGCAACAGCAGCCCGTTCGCTCCGAGCCAGACTCGAGCCATCATCGCGCGCGATTCGACGCGTAAGACCATCATGCCACCGTAACACGCGAACTAATAATCACTACGTGCGATTTGCCAGTGCCAGTGCCTATACATCACAAATAAGTTCAGATAACAGATCACTTCGCTATACTGTATAGACTGTCTAACGAGCGTCGTCCTCGCGGTGGCAAAATATGTACACGTACATATACACGCCAGCTACATATAATTAGTACACAATCAGTGTAGGTCTACAGCCATCAGCTAACCACACACGCCAGCTATATTATTACACCATCAGTATACAGCCATCTGCATCAGCTAATAACGCATACAGAACACTAATAGTATTACTAATACATTATTACCTCCGCCAGGGGCATGGCGGGGGTTATGTTTTCACCGGCGAGTTTTTGAGTGTTGGTTTGTTTGTGTTTGTGTGTTACCATGCACGTTTCAGTTCACTTCCGCTAGGTGCGCTGGCTGTAGATTTACAAACACGCAACCACAGGCTAAGGGGCAACCACAGTCCTCCCCTCTGCACGCTCGCACTAATCTAGATCAATAATAATTATGAATTATAATTAATTTTCATTAATTAAATTACATTATTAATTTAAAAATTTTTACATTGATGAGAATTCAGCTGCCTTGGCCGGGAGTTCTGTTGCTCTCGAGTGCTTAGTATTATATTTAGTAATACAACTATATGGATGTGTCAGCTCTGACATATTGATGATATTCCTAAACACGTGGCAAGTATTAATCCCTACACTGAGGCCCTTACAGTATACATTCCGTACTAGCTACATTCCGCTACATTGAATCCTACATAATCCGTATATGAATCCTTACAGTATTCCGAACGTTCCCTTACAGTAATACTCAATTACATACCACACTAGTAGTAGTACTAGTACCGTACCGCGCCACTACGAAGAACTGATACCACAAATCCGAACACTCTAGGTAATTATGCACATATATGCACGATTGATTCGAACTACATTCTAAACGCAGCTGCTCTCCCATAACTCCGGCGTGTCCCTCTTTTTTTCGCGCCGTTCTGCCTATTGTTGTTTAACCATGGCGGGACTGTCATCGCGGGAGTACACACAAATTGTTCATTGCGGACACCCCACTAACGCCATTTCTCGTGAGATAAAACTGTAACACCCACTACAGAACGTCACGATCCTAAAAAGCGAATCTTTCAGCAATAGCGAAACACTAAATCAAACTTGAGAGGGGGATGTTAAAATTACAAACATAAGCAAGCAGTATGTAAAACAAACTTCTTCTGCTTAACAGCTATACCTCTAACAACACCGAATTCCATATTGAGAAGCAAAAAAATCGTGCGAAAAGCGGGCGCTCAATATTTGAGGTCGCTATTTTCTAAAACACAAGAAGGCATTAGCGCAAATGCAAATTCCGAACCCAGCTCTACGCGGCGAACTCACTCGATGCTCTGCTCTCCACCTCCAATGACGTCCTTCTCAGTTTGCCATGCCTTGCCTCCTCTCTCTTCCTCCAGCACCGAATCCCTCCTCCTCCTCCTCTCTATCCTCCTCGTCTCCGTCGTCCGTATCCACGTGTCCGGACCGCCCCGCGCACCGGCGCCCCCTGTTTGTGATGTTTGGTGGCGGCCGCGTTCTCGTCCTGCACGTGCTGGCGAAGTCGTCTCCAACCCGGAATCGGAGCTGCCCGCTGACGGTGGCGCCGCTGTGGCGCACGGCGGCCCCCGGGAGGCGCCACCGGAATCCTGACTGGTGGCGCCATCGCTGGCGAGGACCTCGGTGCCACTGTCGGAGAAGTCGGAGCAGGCGGAGCGCGGGACCGAGTCGCGGCTGTGCAGCGACACTCCACCGCTGTCGCTGTCGTCGGTGCTGCCACCTGTGCTCTCGCGGCGCCACTTGTCGCTCTCCTGCGAACGCGGACCGATCATGTTTCCATGACGATAGCAGTCCACACCGCGAGTTGAGAACAGACCACTATTAAATCTTCCATAGGATCCTATACTTAAGAATTGAATTTCAGGAGCTAAAAAATAGTATTTCCGCCGTTTTCAGCCGAGTGGCAATATTAAAGCTAGGTAGCCATGTACTTCAGCTGTGCACCATTAGAGTTATGACATATGTTGTCCGGCGTTTTAAAAAAATATCACGAATTTACTAATCGACACCACATTTGTGCCTGAAAAACAGTCGCGCAGTCGAATGGGGGCCATACATTGAAAGAATTCGTTTTAAATTACCAGTAACCATCCACCCATCTCCATGTGCATCTAAATATTGCAGCCACAAAACATCGCGTCAGATTTAGTGCACAAGCTGCGGGCACTCCGATTGGTCGGCCGATGACGCGTCACATCCTCTAACCTAACAGGGTAATGAACCGGTAGTGATTTATTAGTGGTCACGTGTCAGTTAACGAACCGAGAAACGGTTCCTACATTTCAGAATAAGTTGTTCCGAAGAATGATATTTCTATGGCAATGCCGAGTCACTAACACAAGTCACTCACAAATACTTTTTTTAAAGCTATGGTTTGTATCATTACATGTACATCATAATATAAAAACACATGTATGCACACGCACACACGCACGCTGCGTCGCATGCTCGCACAAATGTACACTCACACGCGCACGCACACGCGCTCGCATGCTCGCACAAATGTACACTCACACGCGCACGCGCGCGCACGCTCGCACAAATGTACACTCACACGCGCACGCACACACGCACGCATGCTCGCACAAATGTACACTCACTCGCGCATTCACACGCGCACGTACGCATACAGAACCATTAGTGCAGGGACAAGCATACCTTTAACGTCCTAGGTGGCGCCGGCTGCAACGACGGATGCTCATCCCGGTTGTCAGCGACCGGCGCTCTCGCGTTGCCGTCGCGCTCCGCGACCAACGCCCCCTGGTGGTTGGACGCGGCGAACTCGGCATTCCGTTGCCGCGGCACGTTTTTGACAATCGTCTGCTGGCTCACGAGAAACGTGCTCGCCGCGGCGGCGCCCCCTACAGGCACGCCCGTTACCGAGCACGCGAGTTCTCGGGGCGCGGTGGGTTTCGCAGACGCCGGCTCAACGCTGGCGATGGTGGCGCCCCTCGCGCGGCGGCATACAGCTGCTGCTCGGCCGCCAGCGTTGTCCGTTGGTTGTACATCTGCTGCTGCTGCTGCTGCTGTTGTTGCTGTTGTTGTTGCTGCTGCTGCTGCTGCTGTTGCACCACCTGCATGATGCTGTACAACTGCAGCACCTGGTGGTGATACTGCCTTCTCTCTCTCTCT
>NW_014581643.1:0-4014 GCF_000485595.1 Priapulus caudatus
TGTATAGCGACCTTTAGGGTTGAGTCGCCGGCAGATGGTAGGTCAGGGCGTCGAGATACACTGAGAGTGCTGCCCCGAGACTACGCACGGATATCTATCCAATTGGTTCCCGATCTGTTAGGGCTCCCTACCTATCGTTTAACTTGGGTCTAATCGACCGGTAACACCTCGGACAGTGGCCAGGTACAATGAGAAATCCAAACCAAACAATACAAATGTAATTTCAACTCCAGAAGTATGTAGTTATCACATTTATTATGAATTAATAATAATAATATCAAAGCACGTACATATATTCGGTTATCACAATAATATTACAGAACCTATGTAACCTCAGTACCTAGTATGTACACCAGCACCAATAGGAGACAAGTCCCCAGCAATCTCGTCTTTCAGTCTTAATATATACTTAAAATATCAAAACATAACGCTAACGTGGACCGCTGTCACTTGGAGCTGTTACTGGAGCTGTCACTGGAGCTCATCCCCAGATCCGAGCACACCCTAGTACCAAATACACCATTACAAGGCAGCAGGAGGCTAGTCCTCAGCGCATCGGTACTCCAAAATCCAGGAGGAACATGAGGTCTTACTGTTAACTGTACTTCCAGTAAACAAACAACTGCCATGACTTAGCTATCACTGCAAACCTCTATATTTCACATCTCAACTGCCTCTCCCAAACCGGACGTTACAGTAAGAATCGCAACAGATCTCCAGATCCAGGAGAGGACTGCGTACTCTAGTCCAGAAGAGAGTCGGCTTACACCTGTTGCGTGCTTGCGACCACAAGCCCTGGAGTTCTCTCTCCTCCCTCGCTGTGCTGTATACCAGTAACCAGTCCCCGCCGCAGTGAACACAGAAACTTAATACATATCTTACGTTCACATGCCACACAGTCGATCGCAATACTTTAGGGTCTTTGCGCGACACAAAATAGCTTGCCTCTTTACCAAATACGAATTAAAATAAGGAACGGTCTAATTATAAAAGTATAAATATCTCTTTGGTTTCTTTGACTCGTCATATATTTATTAGTAGTACAATTTATAACAATAGGAACATGATATAGCAGATTCTAGTAACAACCTTGCCGAATTTACCGGATTTTCATCACAACCAAAGATGGCCCAAGCGCTTGTATTATGAAATGCGTGAAGTAACTTCTTTCTTCAACATACAAACCGCAAGCCAAAATCCCCACACAGTAGTCGTAGTATATAGTAGTAGTAGTAGTAGCATAGCAGTAGAGTAGCAGTAGCAGTAGCGAAGTAGCAGTAAGCAGTAGTTAGTAGCAGTAGCGTAGCAGAGCAGTAGCAGTTAGCAGTAGTAGTAGTCAGTAGTAGTGATAGTAGTTACTAGTAAGTGTAGGTAGTTTTGTTGTTGTAGTTTGTTCCCCTGCGTTTACGAAGTGGTATACTACTGAGTATATACTCGTAAGGACGCACACCTGTTATCTTAGTTAGTTCCTATCGCGGTTGTTCACGATCTATCTGCATGAAACTCAAACGACAACTGAAATATGCATTCTATGTTTTCAGGACGCGGTGCTCATGCCGCATGCCCTGCCACTGTCTGCAAACAAGCTGCGGGGCTGCCAGGCCTACTTGGGGCGCCGCACAGGCTTAAGATAAAAACCGGGGTAGTTAGCGAGCCTTGGCAGTCCACTCGACGTTCTGCCGGGGACAGGTTTGCGACAAGAAACTCGAAACGGCGCCATTGACAATCACATAGAGGGCGCTTGTTGCACAGAGAAGAAGTTGGCGACGGATCAATCCAGCGCGGTAGAGTCGGTAGGGGAGCACAGCGGTTCAGGAGAGCTGGTGATAAGCGTCGAGGACGACACCTAGTGAGCGTTTATAGAAGCTTCCTGTGCGCGTTACTCACATACAAACGAGAGACTGAACCTATTTTAGATGCTTTTTCTATAAGTTTTTAATGGAACTTCAAACGGTTTCGCTGCATCCATCAACTTCCAAGACAGCGTTACCACATGATGTTATTCTTGGTTTCGTCATTATTCTTGGTTTTGTACGAATAGGCAACGCATTTAGATGTTTGATCATAATTATATTATTATTGAATGTATAGGCTTAGACTACCATGGAAACCCTCGGCTGGGTACATTGGTCCGTAGCCAACGTGCTGTAAATTTTCCTGTTTGTAGGATTATAATTATATATAGGAACGATATATGATATATATATATTTATATTTATGTATATATACATAGTATATATATATATATGTATTATATATTATATATTATATTATATTTATAGTATATATAATAGTATTCAATAGTACATAATAGGAGATCTCCTATTATTGTACTCATTGATATATATATATATATATATATATAAGAATAATAATAAGAAGAGAAGATATATGTACATGTAATAATGACAATTATACCGTAGTGATGAAAAACATCGCTCTTCGTCTTGAATAGAGAGATACAGCGCCTTACAAAAAATATTGATGTAAAGCAAAAACAAGACTTGTATCAATTTGAAACATGCATGCCTGCGTGAGTGAGTGTACGTGCATCCTTGTGTGTGAGTACGTGTGTGCCTGCATGTGTGCGTACGTGAGTGTACGTGCATCCTTGTGTGTGAGTGCGTGTGTGCCTGCATGTGTGCGTACGTGAGTGTTCGTGCGCGTGTATGCGCGTGCGTGTGCGTGTATAAGTATGTTATTGATTATTAATTTTCATCTTATATTTATAATTAAAACACATACTCATATCCATATGATGTTAACATAATATAATATTATATAATATTGGATCGTTCCAGAGGCAGGAAAACGCAAACGTTGAAATAAGACAACCGTTAAATAGTTTATTTAATCTGCAAGAACAAAACAATTACAAATGCATTAAATGCCACTTTCACCATAATAAACATAAATCCAACATGGCTACCATCCTGTAACAAGCGTGAACACGCCCCTCTTTTGACGAATACTAGAAATGGTACATTCACTCAATAAAGATATAAAATTAACCATAATTTCAAACCCGTATGCCACCATATTTCACCTGCATACTCTATACAAATACATAAGTCTACACATTTATACAAATGCATGATATACCCGTCCTTCCTAAATAAACGATAACATTCAGACCAATTTCAGTTCACTGTTCACATCGATATTTTGAGTTTAATGTAATTCACGTTTCGCTTCATTTCGCGATTACCGTTTATGGACGCAAATGCTAAACATAATATTATTATTTTAAACTGTTCCATCCACTCTGTACTATAAACTTACTTCTTGGCGGGAACATAAAAGACGTGCTCGCGTTAATAATGGCTGGCAAAATCACCATAACCACGAGACTCAAGTCAACTCATCCTTTCGCTGCCAGATGAAAACTACGGCTGTCTCACAAATATGGCGATGTAATCTGCCACGGGGGGCGTGATTTCTTTTCCTAGGTCAATCAAGAACATAGAGCTCTAGTGAGCGCTGCCATTGGTTGATACAAATCACGTGCCTCAAACTCCTGTTTTATGATGCATTCACTGCATTGTAACCCTAACCCTAACCCAAACCCTTTAAAAAAATATATATAAACAATTTAATTTGTAATTGTTGTTATTAAAATGTTCTAAATAAATCATGTAAATATTTGCGTTAATTGGAAAAAAATTGTTAAACGGATAAAGATAAAAAAATACAGAAAACAGGAAAATAATTAGAAAACGGATGGGATTCGATTCACCGACCTTTCAGACTTGAATTGCGTGCTGTACTCGCGAGGCCTATTGGAATTATTAATTTTGGATGGGCTATGAATATGACGACACTGTGACGTCATTGAGCGACGAAACAAGCTCAACCAATGAAAAACCTCACTAGAGCCCTATGTTCTTAATTGACCTAGGGAAAAAAATCACGCCCACGGGGGATAGCAACACCAACACCCATCTGCCACGGAGGGAGTGTCTATATTCAGGCCGGTACGGGAGATTACGGTACGCATATATTTGCTAATATATT
>NW_014581643.1:4933-5233 GCF_000485595.1 Priapulus caudatus
TCTCTCTTTCACATCTACTCTCTTTCTCTCTCTCGCTCTCTCTGATGCGCTCTCGCTCTCGCTCTCTCTCTCTCTCTTTATTATATTATATTGTTATATGATATTACTTATGTTCTTTGCTTCTGGTTTTTGTTTTAATTTAGGTATACTATTACATTTCACTATTCTATTCAAGTAATTTATTCGGATTATGTCCGATTTTCAGCAATGAACAGTGGAATCATTTAAATTAAAAGATTGCATACTGCAAAATGTTTCAAGCATTTAGAATTAAAGAATTAATTAAAATTTTTGCATTTC
>NW_014581643.1:9916-10131 GCF_000485595.1 Priapulus caudatus
TTTTTTCTCTCTCTCTCTTTCTCGCTCTATCTCTCTCTCTCTCTCTCTTTCTCGCTCACTCTCTCTCTATCTCTCTTTCTCGCTCACTCTTTCTCTCGCTCTCTCTCGCTCTCTCTTTCACATCCACTCTCTTTCTCTCTCTCGCTCTCTCTGATGCGCTCTCGCTCTCGCTCTCTCTCTCTCTCTCTCTCTCTCTTTATTATATTATATTGTTA
>NW_014581644.1:0-203 GCF_000485595.1 Priapulus caudatus
TTAGATAAATCCAGGGTAAATTAGATAAATCCAGGTAAATTAGATAAATCCAGGTAAACGCAGGTAAATTAGATAAATCCAGGTAAATTAGATAAATCCAGGTAAACGCAGGTAAATTAGATAAATCCAGGTAAACGCAGTTAAATTAGATAAATACAGGTAAACACAGGTAAATTAGATAAATCCAGGTAAATGTGGTAAAT